>NW_007729360.1:215793-218405 GCF_000696425.1 Galeopterus variegatus | reverse complement strand
ATATAATATTAGATATTAATTATATAGATAATTAATTAGATATTATTAATTATCTAGTTAATTAATTAGATATTATTAATTATCTAGTTAATTTTCTGCTTTTATAAATAATAATAAATTTGAGCACAGAATGATTAAATTACTTTTCCTAGATGACTGCAATTTAGCAGTATGTATTACAATCCATATTCCCTAATACCTGCTTCTGTTCTTTATAATACTTGTATATTTCTAAAACAAATTCAAAACATCATGAAAAGGTATTAATAGAGAGGAATCAAAGAATATTACGTTGGAAAATCAAAGAGAAATCACCCTAATTTAGCTTTTCAAATTCACTTAGGTATATTAAGAGATTTTTGTTCTTAGACATTTAAAACTTGTAGTAATTTTGAAAGTTCAAATCGTTCAAAAAAAATCCTATCTTCCTTCTAGTATCTATTTGAGCTAAAGACACTTTAAGCAGGACAGTATTATCACCAAAGAATTAGAGTAAACTGATGATAAATTTGACAAGAATGAAAACTTTTTAACTTAAGAAATTCTGTTCAGCCTACTAGGCTAGGTTAAAACTCCACTGGTCACTTTTTGAAAATGTAGTTTGAAATTCCAATTAGGAAAGTATACAAATAAAAAAGCACAGATATGGTGACGCTATATAGAGCTTTTAAAATAGGAAACATGTAACCATAGCAATGAGTTTAAAAATAAGTTGACCCTGATTGAAGAAAAAACATTTTAAACCTGATAATGTCATCTGCAATGACAGATACCACATTTAAAAAGAATGAACAAAGGAAGTATCTGAAGTATGACTATCTTCATATGAGTCTTCTTAAGGTCTTGATTTAAAATATGAATTGTCTATTTAGAACTAATAATTCAATATTTATCAATTTTTTTTATTACTACAAACAAAATAAAGAAAATGATATGTACTTATCAAAGGCTTCTACTTTGATATGACAGAGAATTATTTTTGCGNATATGAATTGTCTATTTAGAACTAATAATTCAATATTTATCAATTTTTTTTATTACTACAAACAAAATAAAGAAAATGATATGTACTTATCAAAGGCTTCTACTTTGATATGACAGAGAATTATTTTTGCGATAAATTCCCATTCCTTTTAACTTTCATTTAAAATATAACAGACTTTTGATTATAAACAAATTAAAAACTGAATGAAGAAATTTAAAAGTTACCCATGGTTTTCTAACTATAAATGACTAGTGAAAATACCTTTATGTATTTCCTTTTTCTTTTTTTACTTTTTTTTCTGCATAGCTTTGTTATTGCTGTCTATAGAGTTGTAATTATAAAGTAGCTAAGATTTAGTATCGTAATTTTAACTTAGTGTTATAGCATAAATGTTTACTTTTATTTTTTAAAACTCCATAAAAATATTTTAGCATCTCAATAGTCATTGCATGTACATACATCATAAATACACACATACACAAATGCACATACATACACACCCATACACAGATAAAATACGGGGTGTGGTAACTATGTATGCAAACACCTATATTTGTACTCTAGATTATAGATTAAAATTATGAAATTTCATTTCAAAAGGAAATTATCCAGGCTTTTGGAATCGGAACCATATGTCCTCTGTAAATAATCTTTAGTGAGAAGACAATCCTGGCCAAAAGAATGTAAAACTTTTTGAAACATTAAACAAATGTATCCTGCTAATATCCTAAGCCTCCTTAAACAATGTCAATCATTATACTCAACTAGGAGTTTAAGGAAATGTAAAATTTTCAAGCAATTTTACCAAGTTCCAAATGACTGACACTATCTGTGTATTCCTGCACTGGTCAATGAATAATTTAAGAAATCTTAATAAGCATACTTGATGGTGTTACGCAGTTTATCAGTTTCAGCACAAATATGAACTAATTAGTGTTTCATTTTTCCCTCTCACAGACACTGTAGGAATACCTGTCACCTGTGTGAACCCTCATCAAATAGACATTTGGAAAAGTATTACTATAGGTATCAGATGCCTTTCTAAATAATTACTCAAGGCCTATGACATGTCTTGACTAATAACTTTTGTTGTCCTTGTTCCATTCTGAAAGGAGTACAATGAGATGTTTTGAAAATCCTAGCAATTGAATGAATAGAAATCATAAAATAGTATTTATGAGTTATAACAATTATGGGTGACTGCAGGGAAATCATTACATTCTCTTTTTAAACAAATTCACTACTCATACATAAATTGTATTTTAGCATTGTAAAATAAAATGCCCAATTTCCACATATACACTAGACTTAATTTCAAAATAAATTAAAGAGACATTATTGAGCACAAGACTTTAATTTAGGATATCTCAACTGCAAAGCTTTATTGCATGCACACTGGCGTATGCACACTTTCTTGCTACTTTTTTTGGAGTGGGGAATCCAATTTTAAAAAGTCTTGACAGAATTCTTTAAGGGGTGTAGGTAAAATGTGAGCAGTTGGTTACATAGATGTAGAAAGAGAGAAAATAGGAAATCCCTTTTATGTTTAATACTGGTCGTTTAAACACGCTTGCAAGGTGGAGGAAAAGAAGGGAAAGAGGAAGGAAAAAGGGAAGAAGGAAAAAGG
>NW_007729360.1:212744-215103 GCF_000696425.1 Galeopterus variegatus | reverse complement strand
GAAGGAAAAAGGGAAGAAGGAAAAAGGAAGGAGGAAAGAATGGATGGATTAAGGGAGGAGGAAGAGAAAGAGGCAGGACAGAAAGAGAGAGGACAGAGGGACGAGGAGAAATGATGACCTTTTCACACCAAAAATGATGACATTTGTAGAAATTTTCGGTAATAAATACCAGTTAAAAGGCTGTGTTTCTTATTCTGGGAAATTTGTCTGTTTTTGAATATTATGGTGACAGTAACTCAGTAGGTAATAATTTCAGTTATTAAGGTGTTTTCGTGATTAAGCCAAAACATCCTCCTGAAGGGAGCTGATTACTCAGTGGTATGTCTAAACAGCGTGTCATTTTGTTCTTTGGTTGTGGCCTGATGAAACTCCAACTAGACAGAAATGGGCTTTGAAATGATTAGAAAGGCAGTTCAAATATCTGAGATCGGCATTACCATGCTGCTAAAACACAGTGGCATTGATATTTTATTTTACGTTTACAAAGCACTTTTTATAATCATAAATCATGTATGTATTCAACTATATACAGATATATATTAGTTGAGTTAATCCTTCTCCTATCCTCTATTCTAATACAATATTTAGGAATCTTAAGTAGAATCTTTTCAAATTCAAGATAGGGTGGGAGAAAAATTTCATAACTTATTTAAAACAGTTTTTTTATTACACACTTAAATATGATGGAACCTATTCTTAACAGTTAAATATAAGTCAAAACGAATCAAAGGTAAAAATCCTAAACCATAAACTATTTCAAATATCTCCATAGTGCTAAGCAAAATGTTTGTCAAACATTATTTGAACCCTTGGCAAGGCTTTCTTAATTTGTCAGGCTGTACCATTAGATTATGTTAATCTGAATCTTGGCTAAATTATTTTTTTCTTTTTTGTAATATTTACTAAAAGAAAATTAAAAGTTAGTGTTCCAAGATAGGACATTTGTTATTTAGCTAAGCCCAAAGTTTTAGAGACCTTTTTCATTGTTTTGTACATTGATGCAGAAAATCTGTTGATTCACTTCGTGGCTTTAGGTAAGTGCTATTATTTTTGTTATTTTATGATTATTTTATATATAATTAGGACAATAATAATTCTTAGTAGTTTATAGTATTAAGTGCCATATGAATATATATTTCTTTGGAAGGAAAATGAGCCCCAAATACAATAAAACCAACCAACATCTATATCCTTCCAGTCATCCATCCGTCCATCTGTCCATCCATACACACATATGTATTTACGCAATGCCTACTATCTACAAGGGAAGATCCAAGCTACTGTGGATTACGTACAGAGAATAATGTACACTCTTAAGAAATGTACAGTCTTATATTAGAGTCAAGACACAAACAAAAAAAAATACAACAAACAAACAAACAAAAGACACAAATTTGAGACGAGAAGGGAGGTGATGAGGGGTTGAATGCTTATCAGAAGGAAGGCTATGATGTCCACAAAAAATATTTCATCTACTCAAAATTATATTTGACTAATTCAGAGAAAGCAATGACACGTTTATGAGTAAATAGTTTTCTTATTAGTATTTTTTGATTCTGCATGTATGTCTGTTTTAGCAGGCGAAAATTACACATACCAAAGTATTAGACATTTTTTTGCCCATGTCTTTCCGTTGTAACAAGAACCCGTATCTATCAGGGGTATTATTTATCAGAGAAAACAGGTAACAAATAAAAAAAGTTGAATTTAAATGATTTCTTCATTGTAATTATGTGCTTTAAAAGGTACTGGCATTTGGAAATAATGATCCAAAATGGTCTAGTGTTCAAAGAAATAAAAAGCTAAGAATTGATTTCAGGAACTCCACCATTTTATTTACTGTGATTTTTGAAGAACAAAAAAAAATTTAGTGTTGACCAAGTTTTCATGTGTAATTATGTCTATATAGTCAGTCTTCTCCACAGCAGAGCCTTGTTGAGTTAACTAGGCTCATTATATTAGTCATATGACATGGTCTAGTTTTGAATTTTAAGATCATATAGTCAGTCTTCTCCACAGCAGAGCCTTGTTGAGTTAACTAGGCTCATTATATTAGTCAAATGACATGGTCTAGTTTTGAATTTTAAGATCGTGTGTGTGTGTGTGTGTGTGTGTGTGTGTGTGTGTGTGTGTTTCCAAAAGTAATATGTTGAAATTTTGGAAGACACTGAAAAATGCCAAGAGATTTCCTGTAATTCCACAACCTGGGCTGAACATTGTTAATATTTTGGCAGGTATCCTAGAATTTTTTTTCAACATTATTTCAAAGTTGGAATCATATTGTTTTAGTACTTATTTGACTATAGGCTATGTTTGTGCTTATACAATAACCAACTTAAGGTTAAGTGTAGAAAAAAAA
>NW_007729360.1:211467-212472 GCF_000696425.1 Galeopterus variegatus | reverse complement strand
AAAAAAAATCTAGTCAAGCACGTAGGATATGGTTGGTTATACAGAAACATCCTATATAAATTGACCAAAATTTCAATTTTATGTTTATTTGCTGCTTATCTAATAGTTTTACTGTTGAAGCATTTTTGATAGATTTTGGCTTAAGATTTCATTTTTGATTATTTTTCATTTTTAACCTTTAACTGTTTAGAATATATTAATCTTGAAAAGGGGTAAAATAAAAGAAAAACTGTGTTTTAAAAGGTGTGTTTTGAGAGTTTTCCCTCCATCTTTTTGAATTTGGAAATATCCTATCTTAAATACTTATATACAAGAGTCCTACATATAATTCCCCTTTGCCTAAGCATGCTTGAATTCAGAATCTTTTGTAGGCTAGTGCAACTAAAAATATGACTGGTAAACTTTTGTTGTGGTCTGTAAAGAGATAAGAACAGTAGTTCGGAAAATTTTATAGCAATTTGACATTGCTGAGACATCCAAGGGAAAGATCAGTGGACTTGTATTTTTGAACTGGGTATAGAGCTGTTTAGTTATTGTCAAATTCATGGGGTGAGAAACATTTAGTACAAGTTGCATACAAGTCATGCATAGGAAAGTAATGGTAAATGTGTGACATTTTAAGGTTAGTTTGCTAATTGTCATCCAAAGTATATAAGATCTAGAATCTGCTTTTTCTCTAGAAAGAGAATTTAAATGTAACCATAACTTTACAGGATAAATTGACAAAACTGACTATTAATGAAAGATTAATGAAAACAGAACATCACTTGTTCCATCTTTTATGTTAAATAAATATCCGCAACATGCTGAAATTGCTTTAAAATCACTTTTACCATTCCCATCAATGCGCCTCTGTGAGATTGGTTTCTCTAAGCATATTAAACAAAACCTAACAGTTTAAATACACATTATTCTCTGCAAGTGGCATTTCCATCAATCCATTCTAGACCAGAAAAGTTCACAATCAAGAAACACACACTTTTGGAATGTTAAAGATGAAATATT
>NW_007729360.1:209750-210556 GCF_000696425.1 Galeopterus variegatus | reverse complement strand
GAGGGTTGCAATCCGTTGCCGGTCACGAAAAAAGACAAAAAGACAAAAAAAAAAAAAAAAATCTGTCCATGATGGGCTGGAAAATAAAACAAAACTGATCTTTTAGCACAGATCCTTGGAGAAGCACTGTCCTAGATCACTCACTCTCTCTCCTACTCTATTTTACATGCTTCTTTCTGAATCCCACCTGACATCTGTGGTTGCCTTTTTAAGCACTTTTTGAACAGTTCTGAAATTATTAGTTTTTTTGGTCAGTTTCCTTCACTAGATATTGAACCGATGTCCAGGTTTTTTGACCATGTATCTCTACTGCTAGTGAAATGCCTGCACACAGAATACACACCAAAAATGTTTATTTGAAGAATAACATATCCCTAGTTCTGGAATTTAACCCCTCTATATTTAATGTAGTTCTTCTCTGAAATAGAGAAATACATTAAATTCTTTACAAATTTTCAGAGTGGAGTTAAAAGAAGAAATGGCATATTAAGGAATTTATGGCTAAAAAGAAAATGAATATTAATATACTAACAACTTATAAAAAGTACAATTACATAAATGATATAATGCATGACAGTGTAACAGATAAAAATCATTGAATACACCAAATCCATCACCCTATGCATTTGGCTAAGTACTCCATACATGGGTAGTAAAAAAAGTCAAAGCAGCAAATAAATGCCCAGATTATTTGTTTGCTTTAACACAGAAGAGGACACCTTTCTCTTTTTTCAAGGAGTTATTCTAGATTAGGCATCAGCGAATTATGGCATGCAGATCAAATCTGGCCCACTGCCTGCTTTTGT
>NW_007729360.1:207204-208556 GCF_000696425.1 Galeopterus variegatus | reverse complement strand
CCTCCTTCCTCTTTCCATATCTAATCCACCTTTTAATCCTGTACATTCTTCCTTCAATAATTTGAAATGAATCCCTTTCTCTATATTCCCCTTTGGTCCCAGCCACATTCTCTTACTTGGCGATTACTGTAATTTCGTTTTCCTTTATTTCTACTCTTGTCCTTACACAGTGGGCAGGGTAATCATTTTAAAACCTAAATCATATCATGTCACTCTCTGCTGGCATCTGTAACCTCTCTGATTACTCCTACTATGCTACCTCTGACCACAGAGCATTTCAAGCTTGCCTCAGGGCCTTTGTCCTCTGCCAGGAACATTCATTCCCTGGATCTTTGCATAGCTTTTTCTCAATGCCATTCAGGTCTCAGCTCAAGTGTGTCCTCTTCAGTCAGACCTTCTCTGACCAACCCATGCAAAGTAGCCTTTAACCCAAACCCTTACTGCTGTCACTCTCTCATCTGAACCCATGTTTACTTATCACTAGTTAAAAACAACTTTGTTTAAATGTCTGCTGTCTTTCTCACACCAAAATGTAAATTTTGTAACAGCAGAAACCTAGTCTTTATCTTATTCATTGCTATGTGTTAAATGTGTTCTCTAAGGAGATCAGAACAACAACAACAAAAAGGAATCATCAAAAGAATGGAAGACTCCAAAGGCATTTCAGAGATCTTCCAAGTTGCCCCTCCAACTACAAGCCCAGAAGTCTAGGGAAGTAGAGTGCTTTCAGGGAATGACTCAAGGCACCCTCCACCAGCTTGCTGCTCAGGGCCACCTTGGAATGCTGCTCCCTGAGCAATAGCTGCTCCAACTGCCCAATCTGCTCTACCTGTAGCTAAATTGCTGCTTCAGAACACATGAGCCAGAAGCTTTGGTGGTATCCATGTGGTGTTAAGTCTGCAAGTTCACAGAATACCAGTGCTGTGACAGAGCCTCTATCCCAATTGCAAAGGTTGTATGGAAAAGCCTGGGGGCCCAGGAAGAAATCTGTCACAGGGGTGGAGTTACCACAGACAGTCTTCACTAAAGCAATGCTGAGCAGAAATGCGGGTTCAGAGTTGCTGCAGAGAGCCCCCACCAGGGCCATGGGAGTGGGACCACCATGGAGACCCAAGAATTGTAGAGCTACCAGCATGCAACACCAGCCTGGAAGAGCTGAAGCATGGCCAGAGACCAGGAAAGCCATAGTAGGAGTGAGGTTGCCCAGAGACTTGGAGGACCAACCCCTGCACCAGGGTGCAGAGGATGCCAGATATGGAGTCAAGGGAAGCTATTCTTGAGCTTTGAAATTTGCTACCTGCCCTGATGGTTTTTAGACTAGTTTGGGACCTGCTACCCCTTTCTTTTGGCTC
>NW_007729360.1:204196-207020 GCF_000696425.1 Galeopterus variegatus | reverse complement strand
ATGGAGTCAAGGGAAGCTATTCTTGAGCTTTGAAATTTGCTACCTGCCCTGATGGTTTTTAGACTAGTTTGGGACCTGCTACCCCTTTCTTTTGGCTCATTTCTTCATTTTGGAATGAGAATTTCTGTCTTATGCCTATTCTTCCATTGTATCTTGGAAGCAGACAACTTGTTTTATTTCATAAATGAGACTTTAGACTTTTGAGCTGAAACAAGTTATGCCTTTGGGGATGGAAGAAATGTATTTCCCTGTGAGAAGGACATGAACTTTGGGGGCCAGGGTTAGAATGCTATAGGTTAAATGTGTCCCCCAAAGGTTCATATATTGGAAACTTAATCTCCATTGGAACAGTATTAAGAGGGTAGAAAATTCTATAACCGTAATGGAAAGGTGGGGCCTTTAACAGGCGATTAGATTGTGAGGACTGTACCCTCATGAAAGGATTAATCCATTGATGGTTTAATGGGTGGTAATGAGCGTGGGTATGACGGCTTTAAAAGGAGAGCAAATGACGTTAGCTCTCTCTTGCTCAGCCATTTGCCATGTGACACTCTGTGTTGCTGTAGAACAAAGCCCTCACCAGATACGCCCCTATACTGTGGACTTCCAAGCCTCAGAACTATAAGAAATAAATTTAACATCCCTAGAAATTATCCAGTTTCAGGTATTCTGTTATTAGCAACAGAAACAGGCTAAACACATTCATCGATATCTCTTTAGGAACTAGAATATTGCCTAGTCTGTAACAGAAATTCAGAATGAATTAATAGACAGAGAGATGGACTCATTCAGTTATATACTCATTTATTCATTTATTGTGTGTCTATGTATGTGACCAGGAGAAGACAGGCAAACTCCTGTTTTCTGAAGCATTTTTTTTTTTTTTAATTCAAGGTATAAGAATTAAAAGTTCTGTGTGTCTCTTTGGGCATTCACTGCATGAATGACAAACTTTTAGTACAAAGGTTTAGTTAAAATTAAGTTCTTACCTAAATTTGGGGTCCTACTGAAGAAGTACATTGGTATAAACATGGGTGAAATGGTTTGAAACACTAAACAATTTGTCACTGAATCATATATAGGGCATTAAATGAGGGTAATTATTTTAAACCACAGTGGAACTTACATTCACAAATCCCAGTTGCAATTAAAGTGCAAGAACAGATTAAAAAATGTAGCATGACTCCTATTTTCAATTAAAAGCAAGAGAAAATAGAATTGAATCTCATGTGACAGTTGATAGCCTTTTTAGGTTTTAAGAGGAAAATGTACTAAGTAGAGATTGCCCTAATATGCCAAATCTATAAGTTTCATTTTTCCTAAGAAGAAATATCTCCCAACTACACTTAAATCTAACAGACCATGTGGTGGACAGATATCTTATGCTGAGCAATTATTTTAACTAAGTACCAGAAAATCTCTTTACTTTGCTATATCAAATGCATACTAATGAAAGTTAATATTACACAGTACTTTTCCTGTCATTATTTTTTCTGGGCCAAAATATCACTGTTTTGACATAACACCTAATGATATATCATATATGTCCAATTAATTTCATCGAAATAATTCTTTTGCCCCAATGAAAGCTAAATATCAAGAGTGAGGTGATAGAGTTTGGATGTTATTGTCCCCTTAAAACTCATGTGGAAATCTGATCCCCAATGTGGCAGTGTTGGGAATGTTTGAGTAATGGGGGTGGATCCCTCATGAAGTGATTAATGCCATACCTGGGGAATGTGGGTAGTGAGTGAGTTCTTGCTTTATTAGTTCCTGAGAGAGCTGGTTGTTTAAAAAGACCCTGGTGCCTCTCTACTGTCTCTCTTGCTTCCTCTCGCCATGTGATCTGCTTGTACCCGCCAGCTGCCTGCTGCTTTCCTCCATGAGTAGAAGCAGCCTGAGGGCCACGCCAGTTCTGGCTGTCGCAGAATCATAAGACAAATAAACGTCTTTTCTCTGTAAATTACCCAGTCTTAGGTATTTTGTTATAACTAACAGAAATGGACTAATACATAAGGTACTTAATTTTTCTCATAATATAGTAGGTTCTCAATTCTAAGACCATTTTGTGGTCCATTTTCAAAGTAAGATTATATACAAGAAAATGTTAGGGTTTTTCTTCAGATTTTTCCTATTCTCAAAGAAGATTTTTATGGTAACAGTGAATGTCTTATCTATTAAAAGTTTTTCAAGCTTATCTACTTAGGAATTATTTAAAATTACAAATTTATATAATTGACAAAAATTCTTATCAAAATTACTTATAAATAAATAGGCCATATTTGTTAAAAACAATAAAAAATCTATAGCTAATTGTATTAGTCCATTTCTGTTACTTATATCAACGTACTTGGAGCTAGGTAATTTATAAAGAAACAATATTTATTGCTTACAGTCTTGGAGGCTGGGAATTCTAAAGTCCAGGGAATACATCTGGTGAGGGTGTTCTTTGTTGGTGGCTTTACAGCAATGCAGGGGTCTCATGTGGCAGAAAATGGCAGAGCAGAGAGAGAGCTAACCTTCTCAGTTTGCTCTTTTTAAAGCCATCAGAACCATGCCCATGATCAATCATTAATCTATGAACTGATTACTCAGTGAATGGATCAATCCATTCACTACGAATAGTCCTCACAATCCAATCACTTCTTCAAAGTCCCCACACCTTTCAATTACCATAATAGGTTCTCTCTCACTATCTTAACACTATCCATGGGTGCTGTTCTAATACATGGACTTCACTCAGAGAAACAATTCCACCCACTAAAATGATATATTCTAGTTTTGTAGATGTATCAATTATATCAGATACCAGTTAAATAATCAA
>NW_007729360.1:167188-203607 GCF_000696425.1 Galeopterus variegatus | reverse complement strand
GAGAGAGAGAGAGAGAGAGAGAGAGAGAGAGAGAGAGAGAGAGAGAGAGATTTAGTAATGTTGTCCCAGGATGTGGACAAAGCAGGAAAAAATACTTAGGTAAAATGATCCCACTCACTAAGGAAATATACTAAAATATCAAAGTAGTTACCTTTCAATAGGAGGATTATATTTATATTTTTCTGTGCCTTCCAATTTTTAAAGAATGAATGTTTATTATATTTATAATCACATGACATTGACTATATTCGAAATGTAAATTTAAAAAAAAAGAGAGAAAAGTGAACCCTATGAGAATCATGCAACATAATCAAATAAATAAAAAGTGTCATGCAGCCCAAGTAGCTTTCTTGTCTAGATGAAAATGTTTTGTCTCCAATTCATCTGGGGGGACAACACCATCCTTGTCAATTACCAAATCTTGATTTGCCTTTGATAGTTTGGTTTTGATTTATAAACCAAATATAAAATATTTGGTATATAAATTATTATTGTAGCAGGGTGATGGATAATATGTCCATTGTACTTCATCCAAAGTAGTAAATTCTGAAAGGCTAAGTAAATCTTAGCCTGGAAATGAGGTTTCACTGTTCTTGTGATTGATGCTAATCCAATTCATGCGTTTATGCTGAGTTTCAAAATGAGTACCAACTGTTAGACATATTGAAAAGAAAAGGAGAGTCTTAGATCTTTATGACCCAGCTGGGTCTGTAATAACTGTCTCACCAGGGAACTGTGCCAACTACAGTAACTAAACCACTTAACTCTACCAAAAAAGTGATGTGAATATCTAAAGCAGAATTCAACTTTCAAACTTAATGATTACACTGTTTATTTTTAAAACTATTGCTAAGCTTCTGTAGGAAATCTATTCTAGACCAAAAAAGTGATGTGAATATCTAAAGCAGAATTCAACTTTCAAACTTAATGATTACACTGCTTATTTTTAAAACTATTGCTAAGCTTCTGTAGGAAATCTATCCTGCCAACCTCCCCTCCCTGCTTCATCTCTGGAGCACAAGAAGTATTATAATCTCCTCCCTAAATAAAGAGCCAAAAACACTGTGCTCCAGTGTTTTTAAAATTTTTAAATTTTAAAGAGATTTTAAAATATGAAATTTCAAATATTACCTTCCTAATTGAAAAAATTGAAAATGATACCTAAGATTTAAAAACTGAAAGTTTTCACAGATTTTCTTATTCATTCATACAACTGGTTTATGAGTTACAAAGATATTGCTGAATTTCTAAATAACAATTTTAAAACAACTGAAAGACAAAAATACAAGCCTCAGAAATCTAGTAAGGTTTCAAGCATCTACTGGAAAAAAATGAATTATTTATCAGTATGAAACAAAACAATGATTGTTAATTAACTAAACCAAAGCTCTGGATTATGATATTTTCAAAATTATTAACTGTAAACCCTGACATCAATTTTCATTCATCTTCTGGTTATCAGAAGCGAAAGAAAACCCCCATTTCTAATCATCTGAACATCTGAATACCACTTAGGTAGTTTGAACTTAACATATTCATAACTGAATCAAACAGTTAATTCCATCCCAACCTGCTTTACCTGCCATGTTCTTGATCTATTGTAGACATCCACTGAGTCTCCTAAGCTAGAAACAGTTCTCTCTCACCTCCTACATTTAATTATGTCTGATTTAGACTAAAGTTTAGACTCTTAAACCCTAATGAACATTTCTCAGGGCTGTTGCAGGAGTATCCTAACAATCTCCCTTCTTGAACTCTTCCTCCTAGACATGGATCTTTCACACCCTTCCTTCAAAAACAAACTCAAAATGCAGTAGCAACAGTCTTATGTTGGCTCCTTACTGACCAGAAGATGAAATCCACATTCTTTTAGTTTGAGATACTAGGAGATTTCTTTACAATTTGTGCCTTCTCCTCTTTTCAAACTTATCTCCTACATTCCACCCATCTTATTGATTGTCCAATCCCTTGTCCTATAGATCCTATTCTTGCCAAATTCTACTTACTACTGTACAAAATCCTTCCCAAATTTCTTATCTTTGAATGTATCTTTCCCTCACTAGCAGCTGCAAAAAATGAAGTGTAATGTTGAATATACTGATTATAAAAACAAAAAACAACACAAAACAAAAAACAGTAGCTGCCTTTACTCCTCCACCCTCAGTTGTAAAACTCCTACTCAGACTTAAAAACTTGGCTCGTGTGTCAACTTGTCCAGGAAGTCCTCTGGCATGCTACAGGCAAAACACATTCCTACATCCTCAGTTCTCCCCAAGCATTTTGTTCATACTCCAACTGCATTTTATCATATTGATTTTTTAATGCATCTGTTTGGACCAGGAGTTAATCCAAGGAAGGAGAAGACTTTGCTATTCATCTTTATATCTCTGGATCCCAGATTAGGATTTGGAATCTGAACTGGGTATTAATTTATTGCTTTTCAGCTTTAAATTCACCCTTTTTTTGACTGCTCCGTGAAAACGGATTGGGCCACTTAAATTTTTCTTGTTGTTGTTGCCAACTGGCATTGAAACTTTGCCAGTAAGGGCACTGGAAAGACACTGCAAGAACAAAGGGTTTTGCTTCCTGGTTCCAGTGTGCTGGGTAGGCTGGTGCAGCTTCTCCAGCATCTGGCTAATATAATACTCATAGATAGTGGCCAGCAGCTTCCCCAGCAGACTCCCCCTTATATGGTTTTATACCTCCCTGTGAACAGCTTTCCCTGGAATTCTACAGCACAGATTTCTAGCACAAATTCTACTATCATGGCATCATAGTGACTTCACTGCCTTCCAGCAAGTTAAGGCTGTGTCCTTCCTAACTGGAAGTGATCTGCCCCCTCCCCCACAGGGGATATTTGGTCATGTCTGGAGAAACTTTTGGTTATCATACTGGGGGGTGGAGGGGGTTACTAGTATTCAGCGGGTAGGGATAAGGATACTGCTAAACATCCTGCAATGCACAGGACAGCCCCCCTGACAAAAACCAACCATCTGGCCTCAAATGTCAGTAGTGCTGAGCTTCAGGCACTCTGCTTTAGAACAAGGTCAAGCTCTTAGTCCCAACAGCATAGAGTCAGGGGATAGAAAAGGGGATGGTGAAAGGGGAGTTGTCATCTTTAGGTGTTCTTTCACAGGACTAGGGTCAATGACTAATCTTTATATCTGCTATTTCTATATTCTCCAGAGTTCTCCTCGCTTCTTACAAGATAATACTTCATTACTACAATCTTTTATTATAGTTATTAATTCTTTATCATAAACTTTTCCTGCTCAAATTACTATATGCTGATTGGATCCAGACCAATTCATTCATTCATTTCAATAGATACCTAGTAAGTGCTTATTACGCTTCTGACACTGTGATGAGAACTGAGGATGGGGCAGTGAAGAAAATAAACACAGCTCTGTCTTCCTCAGGCTTGTAGTTTGTAAGTCACAACAGGTAAGTGTTGTAAATGTCTGACATGGCAAGTGAAGGACACTATGAGGAGCCCAACTTATGGGAAGCAAGGAAAGTGACTGAGTAAAGGCCCCATATGTTTTTGATGAAATAAATCAATAAACTGAATTAATGAAATGGTCATTTTAATTAAGTAATTCAACTATTTAGCTAAGATGGTAGGGATTTTACTTGATGAGCTCCTTATCCATTTGGAGAGTTATTTGAAAATTAGTATTTAATTTTTTTTCTTAGAAGGAGTAAAATTAGATTCAGATTTAAATCAATGAAAATATTTTAGCTCAATTCATAAGCTATCAATTTCCTCTTTTTCAGGTGGACTTTTTTGATATCACATTATTTGCTCATTTTCATGATTCTAAGCTTCTTGAAGAGAACTGTCTCTTTTTATCCATTTCTATATGTCACAGCACTGAACCTAAAGTTTAACATACAGTAGGTACTGAATATGTTCTTATTGAAGTAATAAATGCAGTGAAACTGATTTCATGAGCCCTTTGTTGCAATACCACTGGTAAGAACTAAAAAGCTTGAATAATTATTATTCTCTCTGGTACTAACATTTCTCATTTATATATTAAAGGATTTGGAACAGAGGTTTTTCTAAGTATCTTTCTGTTCTAAAATTCTAAGATATAGCAAACGTACTAGAATACAAGAATGTAAATCCATTATCTGTCTTGATTAACATTTATTATTGAACAGCGTGAACCGAGTGTACCTGACACTTCTGGATCTCAAGTTCCTCATCTGCAGTTAGAAACTATGGCTCTTGGGCCAAATACAAGAATGTAAATCCATTATCTGTCTTGATTAACATTTATTATTGAACAGCGTGAACCAAGTGTACCTGACACTTCTGGATCTCAAGTTCCTCATCTGCAGTTAGAAACTATGGCTCTTGGGCCAAATAACAGAGTTGAGTTTTTGTGACAGAGACTGTATAGCCCACAAAGCTAAAAACGTTTACTATCTGTCCTTTTGTAGAAAAACTTCGTAAAGCCCTGGTCTATGAGTTCCCTCCTACTTCTTAAATATCTTCTGTGACTTTCTAACTAATTCAGGCACCATCTAAGTTTTTAAACAATTTTTTTTAAGCAAAAGTGTATTAAATTTTGATTAATAGCCCACCAATATATTAATGAAATTGGACTTTTACTTTGAATAGAGCCAAAATGTTACTAAAGAGAATCTTTGTGGGTTAGTAAAGTAACAGATTAGAGCTAAAAATTATCCATACAACATGGATAGAAATAAGCAGTATAATATTTACATATTCACCTTTAAAACTCCAATATATTAGATGTCTGGATGGCTCATATGGCAGGTGACCTGTAAGCTGTAGTTTGGTGGATAAACCAAGAGTTTGGGCTTCCCAGAAAATGATGCTACATATTATTGCAATAAGAACATGCAGTAGGATTGAAGGTCTACCACCATTTTATAGCATTAGGATAGACAAATTGTCCCACACACATCTTTCCATGACTTTAAACCACAAGTACTGTCTTTGGATACACTCCTTTTTCAATGGAAATGTGCTTATTTTGTAGTTAGATCATGCTTTCTCAGGGTATACTATAATTCAACTCACATCATTAAATTGAACCAATATAATGTTTCTCTTTCTTCTAAACTTCTGGATTTTATCTCTTCTGCTTAATAAATAATTTTTGAAAAGCACACCAGTCAATAACAGCTTCATAAATAATGACAAGCCTAGATAATTGCAGCTGACACCATTCTAGCGAGGCACATTTATTTTCTTGTGATCATTCTGCCAATATCCTCAAACCACCCCAGGTTTCATTCTGGAAAATAAACCAAAATAAAATCCACTTAGGCTGTAGGAAAGGCTGAGGCTGTAAAATATTTTAAGTTTATCATCCTATCAGTTAAGCAATGTGACTACAGGCAATGTGTCATGTGGAGTCCCTACAGGCCTGTCGTGTGGACGCAGAATGACAAACTATATAAAGAGAAGGATACAGGTTACGTTACCATTGGGTGCATGGTCCTTCAGGAGGCTTACATGGTTGGTTAGAGGGGTGCCTAAAGGTTTTGCTGTCCCTAAATCCTCCCTATACTATCTCTCCCCTTTGCTCCGATAGCACCTGAAATTCTAAAATATTCTTTTGGATTTTCATGGTTTTTTAGTCTTCAGGGGTATGTCATCAAAATGCAAATAACTCTTACAGAGAACCATCTTAATCTCTAATTAGCTAGTACGAAAATTAACACAAATCCTGTAGGAAAGCCCTAGAGAACACAAGAGTGGAATTAAGAGGTGCAGGAATCAAAAACAAAGCAAGGTATGTGTGTGTGAGTGGGGGGGTTGGTAGTTAATAAAAAAAGGTAATGCCTACAGGTCATTATGCCAAGTGAAGTGAGGCAGGCACAGGAAGACAAATACCACATGATCTCACTTATATGTGCAACCTACAAAAGCCGATCTCATAGAAGTAAAGAGCAGAGTTGTTGCCAGAGGCTGGGAGGGGTAGGGGAAATGTGGGAATGGGGAGAGGTTGGTCAGTGGTTATAAAGCTACAGTTAGATTAGAGAAATAAGTTCTAGTGTTACAATACACAGTAAGGTGACTTTGGTTAACAGTAATATATTGTATATTTCAAAACATCAAGATGAGAGGATTTTGAATGTTCTTACCACCAAAAAATGATAAATATGTGAGATGATGGATATGTCAATTACCCCGATTTGACTATTATACATTGTGTATCTCTATTGAAATGTCAGAATCTACCCCATAAATCTGTACAATTATTAAGTGTCAATTAAAAATAAATTAATTAATTTTTAAAAAGATAAGATTAAAGTGAAGAGGAAGAGGGAACTGAGGTGGGGGTGGGAGGGAGGCAAGTGTGTCAGAGATGGGAAGACAAGGACATGGAGGGCACCCGTGGCAGGTTGATAGGCACTTCAAATCAGTATTCTTTATGTATCTGCTCCATTTAAAAGGCAACCTGAGTCCAGCACAGAGGAAGATCAGAGCAGGGCCACGAGGGGCGGCCCTCAACTCTCTACTATTGTTTACATCAGGGGTCAGCAAACTATGGCCCACAGGCCTAGTTTTGGTATTGCTGTGAGCTCAGAATGATTTTTACATTTTTAAATTGTGGGAACAAAATCAAAAGATGAATAATGCTTCTTGACATATAAAATGATATAAAATTCAAATTTCAGTGTCATAAATAAAGCTTTATAGAAACACAGCCATGCTTGTTCATTTGCCTATTGTCTTTGATTGCTTTTACACTACAACGGCAGAGTTGAGTAGTTGCAACAAATATCACTTGGCCCAGGAGCCTGAAACATTTACTAGCTGGCCTTTTACAGAAAAAGTTTGCCAACCCCTGGTTTAAGTCATGCAGCTCTGGCTTCACACTCACATATCCCACTCTGAAAATAAAACTCCCAGACTTAACACAACCCACCACTTTTGTCGGGCAGTTTAGAGATCATCTGTTCTTCCTTGAGCATGCACCTTGGTGAGCCTTACCCTCTACCAGGTTGATTATCAGAAACCCGTATAGCACCCTCCGTGAGAGGAGATGGATAACTACTATTTTCTCCATGTTTCTATTTCCTTTGACACTGAGTCCCAATGTAGATGGCTGCCCAGGCTCCAGTCTGGCTGGTTCACTCCATGGTCTACCTAGCCCAGAGCATGGATTCAGTATCTCTGTTTGCTTGCCCTGGAATTAGAGTTGAACATATGAATAGATGCAGTGAAGGGGAATGGAGGAAAGCACCATAAACAACAAGGCTGGGGGGAGATCTGGGTAGAGACCAGCATCAGAAGCCCCATCATAGGGGACTGATGCAGGTGTGGCTAAAGAGCTAGAAATTAGGTCTAAACACATGGACGGCATGACGACTAACAAGATGTGAAGTTTTCCTACTAGCTCTGATAAAGATATAAAAAAAACCTTCTAGTATAGGAACAGATCTGTCTGTAATTAAACTGGCACTATACACTGTTTTCAAATCTGTATTGAGGCAGGCATTCATTATAACCTTTATTACTGAATAAATGTCAAAATTTCTTTGTTTGGCTTAAGGCCAATTTATTAAAAAAAACCCAGTTTTAATATTTAAGCTTCAGTTTTGCCAGCTGAGTTTTTGTCTATGTCCAGTCTTTCTTGGTGAGCTGTTTGCTACTCTACCTTTATTACTGAATAAATGTCAAAATTTCTTTGTTTGGCTTAAGGCCAATTTATTAAAAAATACCCAGTTTTAATATTTAAGCTTCAGTTTTGCCAGCTGAGTTTTTGTCTATGTCCAGTCTTTCTTGGTGAGCTGTTTGCTACTCTATTCTTTACAGGCCCTGGGACCAGCCTTGGTATTATGAGTTTCTCCTTAATTACTAGCCTAGTAGTAAAAGTCTTGGTAATACTTTAAGTTTATTTGGTACTCTTTTGGCATGAATACACCAATTACACATCAGGCAATTGTTGCTCTGGGAGGTTAAAAATTTGAACCACGGTCAGCCAGATTTTCCTGATCTATAGAGGTATCTCAGTTTCTGAGCTGGCCACCTGCAATGGCCTACAATCTTATGACTGATACTCGCTCTTAATTTTATCATTTTTTGCTCCTGCATGCTCTTTTCTTTCCAGGCTAGTTCCCAGTCTCTACTTCCTAGACTATCTCAATAACACAACGGGCCCAAGGTATAAAAAAATATCACAAAGTGTCACTGATAGAAGGAACCTTGGCTTAGCCATACGTGGTGTGTAATCATTCTTAGTGTCTCCTGGAGTCCTATGGAGAGCCTCAGGAATCACCTGGAGTGATCTGTGGGGAAAGAGGAGTGACCACTGGGTACTCTAGGGGTCTTACCTCCATGGCAGCCAGAAAATTTCTTCTTTTTATTTAAATTTATTTATTTATTTATCTTTTGTCTTTTTTTCGTGACCAGTAAGGGGATCGCAACCCTTGGTGTGGTGTCGCCCACACCGTGCTCAGCCAGTGAGCGCACCAGCCATTCCTATATAGGATCCGAACCCGCGGCGGGAGCATCGCCCCGCTCCCAGCGCTGCACTCTCCCGAGTGCACCACGGGGCCGGCCCTAAATTTATTTTTTTTAATCAATGGGCTTGGTAAAACAAAAGTTTGCATACTGATGGTAATAAGCTGTCATTTTAACTTGACATCATCAGAGTGATTGTCAAAATAATTACTGGCCAGTATAAAACTAACCAATCAGAATGGACACTGGTCCTGGTGTTTGGCGAGCATCACCTCTTAACTTGTTGGATTAAGGAAAGATCTAGAATGTGCTAGAAAAACCAGGTGAACAGGGCAGCAAAGGGGTGGGAGGGGCACATGAGGAGCTCATATTGCTGCTATTTACCAACCAGTATAGAAATGCTTCAATTTTCATAAGCAGTATGGCTATATCTCACAGGTTACACAGTAAATCAGAGAGAGAGTTAGGACCCTAACTCAGATTTTAATTTCCTGGGGAAATTATAACTCTTTAAGATTTACTAGTAGTTACAAGTTACTGTCTTTGACAATGATCAGAATGATCCTCAATGTGTCAAATAATCAACTACCTTAATAGAATATTTAACTTCATCAATAGCTTCTCATGACAATGAAGAAGTAGACCTTGCATAACTGATTATGGAATGCAAAAATGTACTTACTTTTACATTTATTTCTTTTCATGGATTCCAAAATAAGACTTGCCAAAGGTACCTAGTTGTTTTTTATATATTTGAAAAATTTATCAAAGAAAATAGATCATTCTATTAGACTAATATTCTTTTTCAGAAAATTTTTAAAAATTTCAGAATTACTATATATATTTATTAAAATAATGAGTAGGCTGCAAGAAACCAGTCCTTCGAGAATGCTTTTTGAGGAAACCATGTATCTGATTATCAATTTCTGTTTTGTCAATGAGCATTTAAAAAAAAATTCCTGACATGCACAATTAGTTACAATAATGTACTTTCCCTCTCCCTCTGGAATTACAAAGCATGGCTTATGTAACATTATACCTCTTTCCACCTGCAATCAGCTGGCAACCCTCAGCCCCACTCTTCCTTCACCCCTTGCCAGATTTTCTCACTTTATGCTTTAGAGGCAAGGTTAAGGTCACCCAAGTTCCCACAACCTTTCCTATCTACATCTCAACATTTCTCTACAAATTTTCTACCCCTGCTCTTTCTTGCTATTTTCAGAGAAAAAAAAAAAAAAAGACACGTTCTCCAAGTAACCTTTCTTCATTTGCCCACAATTTCCTCTCCTGTGACCCCATTACCATCAAATGTTCCCTTTAGTACTTCATTTGTTCAGTCTTCCTGGATATTTGTATACACCCATCAGAAGAAAGCTCTCTACCACCCCGCTAATGCCTCTTGCTTCTTTCCTCTTTTTTATCTTCCTTTCTTTAACCAATTTTTTAAAAAGAAAAAACACTTGAGGCTCAGTGCTCTCACTTCCTTTGCAACCACTCACTCATTGTGCTCTGAATCCATTTCCCACCATTTTATCTAAACTATTTCACACAGGTTACTAAACCTATTGTCCTACCTGTGTGCCTCTTGGCTTCTCAGCTTCTCGGCTTCTCGGCTTCTCGCTTGCATTTAACAACTCGATTATCCCTTTTTTCATGAAACCTCCTCTTGATTTCTGAGATCTCCTGCTCTGAATCACTGTTCTGATTGCTAAAATCTCATTATTTTTCTCATTATTCTTCCCATGCTTGATTCTTAAATAAAAGGATTTACCCAAATTTATCTTTGGATATTTTATCTTTTACTCTATTCTTTCATGCAATTCCATCCTGTCTCATGGCTTCAGCTGCTAACTATATGTAGGCAACTTTTAAGTTCGTATTAAGTTAACCTTGACAAGAGTTCCTGTCTTACATTTTCTTTTTTTGTCCTTTTTTGTGACCGGTAAGGGGATCAACCCTTGGCTTGGTGTCGCCCACACCGCGCTCAGCCAGTGAGCGCACCGGCCATCCCTATATAGGATCCGAACCCGCGGCGGGAACGCTGCTGTGCTCCCAGCGCCGCACTCTCCCGAGTGCGCCACAGGGCCGGCCCCCTGTCTCACATTTTCTACCTCTTTCAAGGCATTTGTTCTTGAGTGGTCAATATTATATGTCAAATTTATTATATTCTTAGTAAAATATCATGCGCCTCCCAAAATTATTTTTCTATATTCCTTCTAAATCTTCTCTATCCCGATTATATCCCTAATTCCTTCCTGACTCTTCCTGTTCAGTCAGATGTAATTCCTCCAGTTTTAGCTCTTCTTCCTCACGCATTCCTGCTATAAATGGTCTCATAACCTTTGACAGGATTTACATTACTTACCGGGTATTCGGTCTCCAGCCTCTCTCATCTTACACAGCATTTTCAGATTAGTCTACCAAATACATTGTTGTAGTAACACCATTTTACTGCATAAAATTGTCAGAGCTGCCCTTATCCCAACATTCAGTGTTCTTGGTGAACCAGCCCCAACACACTTGTGAACTTCTCTGTTAACAACATCTCTCCTGACCACTTTTACACGGGCTCACTCTAGCCAGTTAAGATAGTTCTTTATGAGTATTGCTTTTGACTGTATTTATATTGCTTTTCCTATACTTCCAAATCTACCTAATAATACTATTTCTTTCATGAAGACTTCCCTGATTCTCCTCAGAAGCCATCATTCTCTTTTCTGGATTCTCTAAAAAGTTTATTCTGGACTCTTTTTCCTTCTGCCTTGCATGATGGTTATTTTTGTATGTGTCTATCACAAGCTAACCCCCCAAACCAGCATCTGTGGTGCTCCTTTGATTTTTCTTCTAGCACAATGTCTTATACATGGTAGATCTTCAGAAAAATGTGAGTTGAATAGAAGAAAAATCAATAGGTAATTGTTGTTTATGGAAACCCAATGAAGAATATCTATTTCAGAGCTATTAATGGATATTACTACTGTTCTGCAGCTGTGCCACTGCTCTGGTTCTAGTGATCCAGCAGAGAGGGGCTTCCAAAAGTGAGATTTGTGTATCAAGTGAGATTCCTTTCCACCCAGAGTCCAGCATTCAACTCCATCCTTCTAGGCTGATCATATCTGGCCCCTCAGTTTCATGCCACACTGACTTTCACTGCCTATTCCAGCTATAATGTTTCCATTAAATGGATGTTTTACAGTTTTTCTTGAATCAGGTGCTTGGCTTTTCTGATAAACTTATCCATATACACTGCAACAAGGAAAAGTCTGGTTGACTGCTTCCATACAGTACATATGCATTTTAACCATGAGAGTCAATAATCTGACATTTGTGGTGTAACCTAGAAAGCATTCAGGTAATGAGAATAGCAAGCCAGAATGAAGAGAACAGGAACAGGCATCGCTGAACGAACTTTTAATATATACCTATGTCTAGAACTGATGCTCTCTCAAAAAGTATCTTCCCTAAATGCTTCCATTATAGGAGTCTGGGGATGGAGGAATAGAGGAGATAACTAAAATGAGTTCAAGGAACAGTCCATTTCTTAACAATAATAACAATAATGTAATCCTAAAAATGTACAAAAATAGCTGGAATTAGTTGAGTGCCTCTTGAATAAAAGACAATCGGACGCATGCTTTACTACATGTTCTCATTAATCTTCAAAATATCCCTATGATATTACATTATTCCCAGTTTACAAATTATCCAAGCTGGAACTCATAGTGGTTAAGTCCCTTGCTTAAGATCACAAAGCTAGCTAGAATGGCAGTACCAGCCACTTCCAAGAATAATGGAATGATTAATTTAATTAAATATAAAGCTCATTTTAAAATGGAAAGGTATATAATCAACTACAGTGTATATTGAGAAGTTTAAATAAATAAATAAATAAATAGATTAATTAATAATAAATAAATAAGTAAGTAAGTAAGTAAATAAGTAAATAAAATGGAAAGATAGAAAGCAAGTACTAACAGCTTCATAAAATGATGTGTAATTCCAGGAACTTTTGTATGCTGCTGATATGATCATACCATACACATAAGGAAGTAATGTACTTACTCTCTGTCAATCACAAGGCAGGTTACGGCTTCTGCAGCAATTACGTTTGCTGTTCTCACATCTTCCCTGTATAAAAAATAGAGACATTGAAGTAAATTAACCTTTCTTTTAATAACAAAGGAAAGTGTCCATTATGATTAATTCAGAAAACATATTAAACTCTGAAAACTCTTCTAATTGATCCAATTCCAGGCTTGTGACCTGTTCATATTTCAAATTTTTTTTTGTCCTGAAGAACCACCTGACCTTTGTCATTAATCATACAAATCCTACAGTTATAACTCAGTAGTTATAATTTTCAAATTTAAAGTTTCACTTATATAAGTGGAACAAAACTTTGTATCATCATTCCCTTTGCTCTTTGGGAAATTAACAAATTAATCGGACAATGATAAAGGTAGTTATGAGCATGAATAGAAGAAAGTTTTTAAAGGATATTAAGATATACTTCCAGAAATTAAGTATCTAATCCATTTGTATAGGAATGTAACATTATATCTTTGAGAACAATGGTCTGTTTTAATTATTTTCTTACTTTAGAGACCCCTTTTTTTTTTAATGTGGCTTGCCTTTTGGCAACTTAGAGTACACAGTTAATCATCTATACCAGAGCTTATCATTCTTCAAATGTTTTTGACAAATATTAGTAACACTGATTAAAATATGTAAATAGTGTTTCTGTAGAAGCATTTAATTTGCCACTGCGGTAGTTATCTATCAACCTCTTAACCCTTTAAAATTCTGCTCTGGTATCTCTTGTTTTATCCAGTAGACAACGTTGGGTTTGGTAAATTACCATTCACAATTCGTTTTCATCTACTGAAAATTTAGTAGTACCATTATCCTGGTAATATTATACTTGAAAATGTACTATTTTTCCTATAAGAATAAAATTTATAAGTTATTGCAATTAAAAACATAGTGTTAATAATATAGTCTCAAAATCATAAAACATCATGTGTCTCTAATAATAGGCTTTTTAAGGTCTTGAAAATAAAAATGTTCCCAGTGAATTTTTATGTTTTGAAAACACTAAATTCTAACATATACTTCTGAACTCTCTTTTTTCTACTGATCTCATTGCTTTGTCTTTCCAGGTCGCTATACTATGCTGTTAAGATAACAATTGCTTTATAGTAACTATAACTATTTATTATTTGGTAAAGCAAGTTTCCCCTAACTAAAATTCTTTTTCAGAGATATCTTGATATTCTTAAGCATTCATTATTTCGTAGAGACTTTAAAATCATTAAAATCATTTTTCCAGTTCTAAGGGAACCCACAGTGGGATTCTGGTAGAGTTCTATTACATTTTTATGTTGATTTCAGAAGAAGGACTTTCAGATGATATTAAATTTCCATTCAAGAACATGGCATAACCTTTCACTTGTTCAGATCTACTTTTATGTCTTTAAATAAGATTTCATAATTTTTTTCACTTGGGCTCTGACATTTAAAAAAAAATTATTCTTAGGTGTTTCACATCAAGTTTCTTTTACGAATGACATTCCCTTTCCATTTCTCTTTCTCACTGGTTGCACTATTAAAGAAACTATTAGTTATTGCATATTTTAAATCTACTGACTCTAAAATTTTTATTATAGTCTCATCAACTCCCAGTATGATCCTTTTAGTGCCTCCCTCCCATGCTCTGCTTTCCAGCCAAACTGGCCTCCATTCAACGACAAATATGTCATCCCCTCCTACCATTACTTCTTCTTAACATGCTTCTCTAGGCCTACAAGGCTCCTCCCCAACTCCTTGCATAGTTCACCCCTGCTTATCCTTTAGACCTCAGCCTAAGTGCCCCTTCCTCTGGTATGCCATCCTGAATTAACTTGGTCAGATTCCTTATTACACGTTCTCATGGCCTTACGTACCTCTCCATCCAAGCACCTATTGCCATTTGTAACTTATACATTTATTTATGTGGTCATTTTGTTAGCGACTCTCTCTCCCTCCCAATAAACCATATGAGGGCAGGGATCATGGCTGGTTTTACTCCATATTTTATCCTAAATACCTGATACACAAGGGGTGCTTAGTAAGTGTGTATTGCAGGAATGGCACAGGCACCATATTCCTGAGCCTGGGGCAGTATAGCAAAGTTCATTAGGCTTTGAATTGCACTATCTTGGTGTTAAACCCAGTTCCATCACTCACAAGTTATGTGATAGCCTCAGTTTCCTCATCTGTAAAATGGGAATGATAAGAGTGCTCACTCACTATGTGGAATTAAATGAGATAATCAAAAATAAGTTAATCATAGTGCTTGGCACACAGAAAAAAGTGTGCTCTGCTGTTTATTATTTCTAATTTTTCTCATCTCCAACACCATCATGTCTGTCCTTGTGGCAGCTCTGCCTGGTGTTTTATACAACACACCTAGGAACAAAATGGGGATTTTCTTTCTACTCCTTAGAAGTAGACAATATATTTTGAACTCTATTATCACTTTCTGAGTGGGAATTTTTGGTGATGTGAACACAATAGACAAAAATATCAGTAATGCCCACTGAGTCCTTCATAAATTGTGTGAATTACATTTTTTAGGATTTTGCTCTCAGTAGCATAAGTTACCGCAAATTGCTGCTAGTCTAAAAAAATAAAAATCACAGTTTATAGAAAAGATCATATTAAATCTAGCTTTCCATTAAATATATATTCATCTTGACTATTTAGAAATTTCCCCCAGTCTTTAAAAATATAATTTATACAAAATAATGCTTCATTTGAATATATTTTCTGTGCATATGAATTTTCAAAAGTGTATTCATCAGAAATTTTCAATATTTTTAAATGTTATCATATTATCTGGCCTAAATGGATACGCCTTTAAAATAATGCAATTTCCTTGAAACAAAAAGAAAACACATAGATATTTTAAAATGTAGATGGGGAAAAAAATCAAAGATTAGAAGACTGAATATTCAATAACACCAAAAAATAATTTATTTTCAAAAGTAAAAATTAGAAGTATGGGCTAGAATCAGGCTTAGTACCTAGTAAAGTGACATACATGAAAACTAAAAAGAAGCATAACAGCAGGGAAAAACAACATAGTAAGCAATATACAATATTTTCCATTTATTGAGCATTTAATATATGTCAGAAACTATATTAAACAGTTCATAAAAATCTCTTTTATCACATATAACAAAAAGTGGTTATTTTATCCCAATTTACACATGAGTATAGAGGTTAGGTAATGTACCCAAAGTCAGACATAGCTAGTGAGTTATAGCCCTGGAATTTGGACACAGATCTGGCTGTCCCCAAAGTCATGTTCTTTCCACAACAGTACACTGCTTGTACACTCTATCAGATTTTAATTTGACAATTCTAAGTTCATTAAAGTGCAGAATAGCATTTGAGTAATAAGTAGTCATAATGTCCTTCTGTCCATCATTATGAAAATTATATTTAATTGTTAATAGAACCAGCACTGATATACTGATGGGATCCCAATGAAAAACTAGTCTGATTAGCCATTTTCATTCTCAGATTATTAGAAATCCTATCCAGGGCTATGTCCTAGCCTGCTATGTTGTTTTATTATAATGTTACATAACAATAGAAAGTCATTCAGTGCTGAGCTCATTCCATGTGAACTCATGGTTTCATTGTCATTCTATTTCTACTATTAAGGTCCTTAATGCTTTTATGCCTCTCCATGCAGGTATAGAAATACAGCTGCTGTGCACTCAGAGAGGTTGCTCCTGAGAGAGAGTAAATGCTATCTGACCTAGTATTGACATATATTAATCCCTTATTTTAGGAGAGATGATAGAAACTTTTTTTTTTTTTTTAGGCTGGCAGGTACAGGGATCATACCCTGGATCTTAGTGTTAGCACCACAGTCAAACTAACTGAGCTAACCAGCCCAATAGAAACTTCCAACGAAAGAATATTACTGATAAATGCTGACAATACTGAGATTTACTATGTGTGTTTATTTCCTTTGTGGGTCCAAGGACCATGGTAAAAGCAAATATCATTTGGATTTAGATATGGAATATTATATAGTCATATAGTACATAGGTTCTATTAACTCCATGTTCTTATCAAACTTATTTCTATTCATACATACTATTATGAAACTAGTAGGTATTTCCTGTAATATTGGTTTAGATGAGGAGAAAGGGAAGTGAGAGGGGAATAGTGTTATTTTTAAAAATTGAGCTTTTTTCATTTTTACTTTTGACAGATCAGTGTATTTAATAATTTTTAATAGACGATTACACAAGATTTTGAAACATGTGAAAAATTTATAACTAGAATTATAAGATAATGCCCAATTTATTTAATTAAAAAATTCCACTAAAGACACATTGTCTCTGAATGCTAAGCATACTGGGCTTGCTTCTTTATAATAAAATAAATAAATATGTATCTATATAACCATCCAGGTCTGACATGCACATTGTCTTTAAAAATAAAAGCTCACGTTCATCAGTTTTATATCCATGTATTAGTTGATTTGCATGACAATTAATAAACATGTATTACTGCAGAAGTAGCTACTGTTTGGCAGATTAACAGATATTTTCACACATTTGTTACTGATTAACGAATAATTGCAGTCAAAACTATGCAGTTTAGTAATGGTCAATTTTTAAACGCTTTTAAAAGAATTAGAAATTCCTTTCAATAAAATTACAGAGCATGAGAAATATCTCAAAGTATATGCAAATATAGTTTTCTGTGCACTGACTCTGACATTCTTTGAATTTCATCACTAGAATCTTCATCATCGCTGTATCCCAAAGTGGAGTCACTGTCAGTGTCTGAATAATCCATAGCAAGGGTTTACAACAACTCTTCTTATTCTGAAGCAATTTTCTTGTGTCTCATGGCTACTAGAGAAGTCTGTAGTGCACTGACATCTCAGAGGAGCAAACGCAGAGTGTGCGAGGCCAAAGTAGAACATAGTTCACCCAAAGTAGCTGTCAGACTAGGTGTTCTCTCTTTCCAGCTCTGAAGCAATGTGACTGCTGTCATCAGAGTCGTCACACTCCCTCAGTGCCAGCCTTCATGAAAACCGACACTACTCCAACTGCTTAGGTGTTTACTGCAATCCATGGGCCAGAGCCCTTCATTCTCTGTCATGTGCAACAGGTGAATGTCCCCCGTTAAGGTTGATTCATACAGGACAAAGCAAATCCTTTTATTTCAAAATCAAAGTCAATCTTACTACAAGTAGGATAATATCAATGGATAGAATACGACAAGCTTCGTAGAGCTATATAAAATGAAATTATAGTATTGAATTAATTATGAACTAGAATTGTAGAGTTCATGGCGAATCTGACTGTGCTATTTGAAAATTGGGACCTAGAGCAGACAAATATTCTTTAAGAAAAAGCCATATCAGGTTTTTCACTAATCCTACTTTCCATTTAGTCATGAAGCTATTTTAACATGATTTATACCTTCAACATTGATATACTAAGTGTAAAATCAATTAATACTCACAAATAATTACATGCTTTCTAATCATACTTGGCACAGAGTAATCAACCAATAAACATTAGCTATTATCATCATCATCATCACCATCACTTTAAGATCTTCTGACATCTAGGAAGCTTGTGACTATTCCGAATATACTTTCCCTCTTAAAACTCCCTTCCTTAAGTTTCTATAATAAATCAATCTCCCAATTCTTTACTGACACCACTTTTTCAATTTATTTTCCAGAGTCTACTTCCCTAGTGCACTGATATATAGGTGTTTCCTTAAAATTCTGTTTTTGGCCCTTTTTTCTAGCTCTGACTTCTCTTATTGGGGAAAACTCACATAACCGCATGGCGTCAGCTATTAGTTTTACATTAATGACTTGCAAGTCTTCATTTCTAGCTTTTACCTCTCATTCACTAGACACCCAGGTCTGGAAGTCCCACTGCAACCTCCCATTCAAACCTAACTCATTTTCTTCTAACCTCAAAACCACAGCTTTCCTTGCATTCCCTATCTTGGTAAATGACATCAGCATTCTTAAATTCAGTTAGGCTTAGAAGATGAGATCCAATTTTTACTCTGCCTGAAGTCCCACTGCAACCTCCCATTCAAACCTAACTCATTTTCTTCTAACCTCAAAACCACAGTTTTCCTTGCATTCCCTATCTTGGTAAATGACATCAGCATTCTTAAATTCAGTTAGGCTTAGAAGATGAGATCCAATTTTTACTCTGCCTTCTCTGTTGTTGCATATGATTGATCCTATTAGTTCCATCTTTGTCTGTCTCTCATATCCACCCTTCCTTTGCATTCCCACCGGCAACTACTCTACTTTGGGACATCACCGTCTCTGCCCTGGACCACTGGTCTGGCCTCTTAACTGATCTTGCCTCCACTCTCTCCCTCTTCTAATCAATATCTCACTTTGCCACACATTTTCAAATATAAATCTAATTATGTCAACTCTGCAAAGAAGTATCAAAGGAAACATTCAGTTTTACAAAAGTTCTGACACTTTCATTTAGAGTTTGAGGTCCTCCACCACATGACCTGCCACCTTTCCAGGCACTATACTGACTATCCTCTGCTGCACTTGTAACACATAACTGTTTCCTTAAAACATACCAGCCATTAATTACATCCATGCCTGTGCACATGCAGCTAGCTCCTCCAAGAACTCTCTATTCCAGTTTAAACATTCATCCATGGGCTGGCTGGTTAGCTCAGTTGGTTAGAGTGGAGTACTGGTAACACTAAGATCAAGGCTTCAAATGCCTGTACCAGCCAGCTGCCAAAACAAAAAACAGCCAAAAAAAAAAAAAAAAAATTCCTAAATGTTCATCTATGAAAACTTCTATGACCCTTCAGTAGCATTTTTTAAAGATAAAAACAAATTTTTACACGAGAAATTGTTCTACATATTAATAGCAGAAATAATCTAATTAAACAAAAATATGCAGAAAACAGAAAAATACCATAACACCATCTACCAGGAGACAACTAAGGTTAACATCTTTGTGAATATCCTTCTAAATCCCTTATTTTTCTTAAATGATCATGTTTCATGAATACAGTAATAATAAATTAATAATTATTTTAACACATATTTTCTGAAATCTATTATGCTTTGAATGCCTGGCCCTGCGGTCTTGTGAGGACAGATATTAAGTTATTATGCAAATGTATACAGTAGTCCCCCCTTAATCCAGTTTCTCTTTCTGTCACCCACAGTCAACCATGGTCCAAAAAAATGAAAAGGAAAATTCCATACATAAACAATTCATAAGTTTTAAACTGGTGTGCTGTTCTGAATAGAATGATGAAATCTCTTGCCGTCCCGCCCTGGATATAATGCACTACTCTGTCCAGTGTATACACGCTGACTATACCACCCACCGTTAGTCACTTAGTAGCCTTCTCTATTATCAGGAGAACCTTCTGGGTATCACAGTGCTTGTGTTCAAGTGACCCTGATTTTACTTAATAACCACCCCAAAGTGCACAAGTAGTGATGCTGGCAACTGGAATATGCCAAAGAGAAGCCGTAAAATGCTCCTTTTAAGTGAAAGGGTAAAAACTCTGATTTAATAATGAGGAAAGAAAAAAAAATTGTATGCTGAAGTTGCTACGATCTATAGTAAGAATGTGTCTTCTATCCGTGAAATTGTGAAGGAGAAAAAAGAAATTTGTGGTAGTTTTGCTGTTGCACCTCATACTACAAAAGTTACAGCCACAGGGTGTGATAAGCGCTCAGTGAAGATGGAAAAGGCATTACTTGTGTGACTGCAAGACATGAACAGAAACATATTCTCATTGATGGGCAATAAGGCTCTGTACTATGCACGGTTTCAGGCATCCATGGGGGGTTGTGGAACGTATCTCCCACAGATAAGGGGGACTACTGTAAGTGAAAATGTTGATCAGACAACATGCAATCAGATAACAAACAGAGAGGATCTTATTTGGCAATTAAGAGGACAGACAACCTTTTGAGTACACCAAAAGCTAAGACCGGAAGGTCAAGTGAGGTTAACAAGATGAAGATTCAGGAGAAATGTATTCTAGGAAGCATGTACAATATACACAATAGCCCTGAAATAGGGAAGGAGCTTATTGTAACAAAAACAAGCTTGGAATTCATGGACTGAGAAAAAGAAGGCAGAGGCCAGAGAAGCCATAGAAGAAGGCGGTGCCACATCAGTCAGTGCCTGTAGGCTTGTTCTAAGGTTCCGTTTTTTAAGAGATTGACTAAGTGAATCCTGTTTCCTTTACCATGTTAAATACAACCATAAAAGTTAGCTGGAAAATTTGAGCTCAATTAGAAGAAACAATTTGCATGCCACGATGGAATAAATTTCCAAGGAAATAAATTTAGATTAATAATTTCAAATACTGAAGTCCTTTCCACATACTAAAGTGAATGTTACTGTATAGGCATTTATATAGTAAAGAATTTATATATTAAAGAATAATTTCTCCTAGAACAGAAAATATGATCTCTGCACCTTAGGATTCTACAATGCATAATACAAGAGTAATGAAAAAACAAACACATAAAAGTCAATGTCTTGAGTTTAGAGTAAGTCTGCTTCCTAAAGTTCCCTGAGGCAGGCTATGGTTTCTTATCAGTAATAAGGATTCACTGAATGAGAATGATTCTCTAGTCAGAAAAATTGTGCTATTCACAAAGTAACTTCAAAGTTTATTCTTCATGGTCACATGGATGGATATTTTCATTCACTGTATTAATTTGCTTCCTGAAAAAACACATATCCTTTTGGATCTATAGCCATGGATGGGTACAATAACTAAAAAGAGAGTGATGAAGTTGGAAGAACTCAATTTTCACTTTTTTTTTTTCATATTACTTCTGCTGGGTTGGTAGAATAATGACTTTTTTGTCTGACATACAAATATCACGTTCTATGGCATGCTTCAATGACAATGAATATAGACATTTTTCAGATTAAACCAAATGAAATTGCTGTTTTTGCAGGTTAAAACTACCAAATATTGGCAGTTTCATATGGTTTGACCTAATTCATGGAAATAGTGAAAGTGAAAAGGGAGGAAAAAGCAATTGCAGAGGTATACATTTATATAAAATATAATATATATATATAGAGAGAGAGAGATACATATATTGCTATTTCCTTTCTGTTGTGCTCACTTTGTTGACATTACCCGAATTGAGATTCAATAGTAACCCAAGCTTCCATATTCCATATCTGAATGGATTCATTCCCCTGAATGTTAAGACGTGATTGATGGCTTTTGCTTCTTCTATCTAGTCATTACAGATAACTCTCTTTATATTCCATTATAGCTGGTGTAAGAAATTACCACCAAAAAGATTCTGAGTCCTAGTTTCTTGCTTGTTAGGGTACAAATGGTATTTACTCTGTACTTTTGCTTCGAATATTAAATTCTTTGGCAAAGCCTTACAAATTTAAAGAATGTCTCCCCAGAGAGGATTTACAGAGAGAAAGAAGAGCTTGTTGTTCCTCTTATTATTTTATTAGTAGTTTAGAAGTACAGATTTAGATATTATATTGCTATTATTTTCATAGGGGCCAATTCGGTCTATTTCTGAATAATTAACAGATATTTTAATTGAAAGGGAAAAAGAGAGGAAAGAATCTTACTTTATTAAAACTTTTAAAAATCAAGCCTGGAATATAACATAATAGATGCTTTGATGCTCTCTTCATTTACTCAAATCAAGCATTCACTTTCCTCCGATAGCTCTCCATTCCCTTCTCTTAACCATACTTCATAAAATAATCTGAATTAAGATAGTAAGATAAATCTGGTGGTTGATTTTACTTTTCAGATAGTGGTATATGTAATTTTGCAATGTAATAGGCCGAATAAAAGTTTGAATATGAGGAGAGAATATAAATAGACAAATTATTCACTGGGTGTGCCATGGATCATAAGGATAATAGAGAATAAAGTAATGCATTGGTCTTTCCATTTTTTCTTTGTTTCTCTTTATTCACAGACCTGAAAAACAATTCTTCAGTTTTTCCTATTTGGAAAGAAGAGGGAAAACCAGCATATTGGAATGATGGGTGAACTGATGTAGTAGTAAACCTCAACTCATGCACATTTGAAATTAATGTTAAGCTGCATGGTTACATATTTCAAAAGATTGCTACCTAAAGCACCATTAAGCCAGGACTGTGTTCTCTCTTGTAGAGAATTCTAGGCAACGTATCAAGAGAGTAGCTCCTATTTCTTCTTCTATTGCCAACTTGGTGTGTGACCTTGAGGAAATGTCCCACTCTCTGTTTTAATATTTCTCATGTGAAATGGTGATCAAAATCACTGCACTGTTCTCTTCTGTAATTAATTAGTGTTTTATAGATGTGGACACTTTTTAAAAGTTCTAATTAACACAGTTTTCAATGTTCCCAAGATGATTCATCCTGAGTCCAAGGATATTTCTTTTGATGGTAAAGGGTGATATAAGCCTGTAATTGTGATCTACTATCTGAATATGTAAGTGGCATATCATGGTAGTTAGATTGATTTTCACAATATTTTTTATCAGGGACTAAAATGTATTTTTACATTTAAATCAAATACATTCACTTGAAATAACAGATTCACAATTAGAGGTCAAGAAGAATGTAATAAGTGCTTACAAAACCGTATTTTGATAATCAAAAAATGAAAATTGAGATTTTAACTGGACTTTTTTAAGGAAAAGAAATATCCAAAATTTTAAAATAAATATTAACTGAAAAAGATTTTTTTGGGGGGGCACTTGCTTCTCAAATACTTCCTATTTTTCCTTAATTGAATAAAAAGCTAGCTTTCTAAATAAAATTCTTCAATGATTTTAGAATTTAGTGCGTCTAATACAGTATAATAAACTAAGTCTGAAGATTAACTTTGAAGCAAAGACAAACAGAAGAAACAGCTTAATTGCTAAAGAAAGGGAAGTCATATCCAATTTGAATAAAAAGCGCTAAAGCCAGACCATTGCCATACAACGAAAACTCCTACAGTTGGCATTAGAAAAAGCAAACAGGGTATTTGGTTTATTAAACCTATCAATCAATTTTTACCAAGAATTAGCTGTGTGATCGGGTATTGGACATGAATGACTTTCTTTGTTCTTGATATATCAGACTTGCCTTGCCTGCCCAGCACCTGTGATACAGATAACTATAGTTATATATGCATTGAAATGGTCTTAAAATATTTACAACTTAAATATCTAAATATCCAGAACCTAATTTCTTCAATATGTAAAAACTTTGTACAAGTAAATAATAACATAAAGAAGAATATCCCAATTTAAAAAATGAGCAAAAGATATGAACAGTTTACAGTTGAGGAAAGAGAAATGGCCTTTAAATATAAGAAAATATACAATATCTCACAGAGAGTGAGAAAAATGCAAAATCATGTGAATAGATTACTGGTAAAAATGCAATCTGGTACAACCTTTCTAGAGACAATTTGGCACTATGTATTTATTTTTTTCCCCTTAAGATTATTTTTTCCACATAGTACTCACACTTTTGGGAAATGATGACATTAAAAGGACATTGCTGCAGCATTGTGTATAATAAGATTGGAAATAACCTAAATATCCATCAATGTGGGATTGATTAAATATATTTTTGTACTTAATAAAATCAAATACTTAAAAACCATTAAAAGAACTAAAGAAAGCCCATATGTATACGATCTCCAGGATATAAGTGAAAAGGCCATGAGGCAGAACAATGTGTAATATGCTGTCATTTGTGTGAAATACGCACACACACACACACAAAAAATTAGCATATACAAGTATTAAAATGCATGGATCTTTTCTGGATGCATTAGAAAAAAGCAATTACATCAATGGAAAAGAATGTGTCATTAAAGGACAGAGGAATAAAGGAAAATTATTTTTGTAGCTTTTAAATTTTATATTATGTATTTGAATTTCATGTCATAAAACATATTTGTTTAAAACAATAAATATATGAAAGTGACTCTTACAAGCAATTTCTGAGTAGAGAGGGTGATGAGGTCGTCTACTGTCCCTGAAGGCTTTGTGTGTGGACTGTGTGGTTGGCCAGAGGTTGTTTTTCCCTGGGCCACCCCTCAACCCTCACACCAAAACCATCCCCAGTTATAAGGCTACAGCTAATTTATGCTGGCCTAATCTGACAACACTGAAGAGATATCAGTTTAGCAGGTAGAGCAAGAAAAACATTTGACACAATATCCTCCGGTGTCACTTACAATGTTGACTTTTGCCCTCATTTCATTGGCAGCAACCATGGGAACTAGATGACAAATTAAGGAAGGTATTTTCTCAGCAAGGACATCTGCTTCTTAATACTCTTAATAACTGTTAGGGTGGCACTTTGGATCTCTTAAAAGGTTAAGCTACCAATTGTATGTTATTTATACACAGACATTTCACATAGCTATCCATGTATGTACTCACATATAAGAATATATTAAATATATACCTATTTTTAATGTTGCTTTGAGATTCTTTTCAAAAATATTTACACTAGTAATTGGGAAACAGATTTCTCTTCATAATTTTTTTTCATAATTTATTCATATAAGGTGCATTAACCGCATGTATTAAGTCACAGTAAATCTTTACATCAAAAGAGTAGATTGTAGTGGTTAGAAGAGCAGATTCAAGGGTCACTTCATCTAGATTCCAATGCTAAATGTTCCCCCAATTAGCTGTGTGATCGGGTATCGGACATGAATGACTTTTTATGTTCTTAAGGAATTGTTTGGATGAGAAAAAAAGCAGACTGAAACAAACCCAAAGAATGTGTAACAGAGACCATTTGTGATATGTGAAGTCTAGAATACTTACTGTTTGGCGCTTTTCAGAAGAAAGTTCACCTACCCATGAACAGATGAAAAAACTAAAGCTGACAGAGATTCAAGGACCTGCCTGGAATCATACAGCTAAAAAGTGGCAGATCTGGATTTTAATCCAGATTTATCTGTTCCCATGTGCGTGTACTTTCTACTAATTATGCTATCTCTCTGACCTTGGAAATATCTGTTTCTGCCAGTTATGAGGCTGTGGTGAAATTATGTCATTGTATAGGCCATATTTGACTTGACCATCCTAACTGGGTAACAGCATAGATGTGAACTCATATTTACCTAACCCCAGCTCACTGTTGAGTAAAAAACACTTCTCTGCCACTCATTTCCATTCCTGAGATTTTATTATGTGTCTACATCCCAAGAACAGATGATCTAATGAGGCCCAAGTACTTAATTAGTGTTTTGTCAGCAGTAAAAAAAAAAAAAAAAAGGAATCTACACTGCTACACTGTAGCTAATTGCTTAGTGATTCAACAATAACTTTTACAGAATCTAACTACATTAGCTCAAAAGAAATGCTCAATAAATATGATTTGTAGCTTAACATGACATCATACTATTTGATAGATTTTAAAAGATCACACAGCAAATAACCTGCTAATTAAATAATGTCTACATGGAATTTTAATAATCTTAATTAATGGTACCTAGTGAATTTTATTATGTGCAGCTACAGCACGAGGCTTGCAATCATCAATTTCTATTTTCACTGTTAATCACAAAATCGAGAAATCTCATATCACCACCAGACAGTCATAGCTGTATAGCATTTCGATCTGTAGATCAGAGCACAGTCAGTCATATCACTCCATCAGATACATGCTATACTATTTTCTTTAATATGCCCCCAAGATTCTAGGCCGATATTCTTTATGAACAAAGCAGCCAAATCTGCTTTCCTTTCTTCCTTCCTCTCTCCCTCCCTCCTTTCTTCTATCCATCCATCAATCCATCTGTCCATTTACTGTGTCTAAAATATAAGAAGCCATGTTAGGCACTATGACAGACACAATGATATATAATGCATAGTCCTTACTATTAAGAAATTTATAGTTTAATAAAAGCAATGTGGGAGGTTAGAAACAAACTTTTATTTCATGCTAATGATAGACTGGCAACTATGCAAATTTTATTTAACAATAAGTAATATTTATTGAGTGATCACCACGTGCCAACTTCTGTAACAGGGGAGTCACACATTCAAACTTATTTTCAAAACAATCCTATGATTTAGTTACTATTACACTTTCTCAGTTTGACAGATAAGGCAACAGAGCAAAATAGAAGTTAAGCAATTTTCTCAAGGCCATAAAGCCAATGAGTGGCAGAGCAGGGATTCAAATCCAGGTGGTATGACTCTACACCACATGCTGTACTTCTTGTATCAGAAATTATCATAATTGATCCTAACAACAATCCTATAATGATACATTTTTAGAGTGTCTTCTCAGACATATGGTCTTCTCAGACCATAATCACAATTCTCTAAGAATGTCCTGTACTCCAAGCCTGCTGCTCAGATGAGCTTTTGATAATCCTTTTCTTTGCCCCTAGGCTCTTATGCTCATAGCTGCTTGGAGCTAAAGGACTCTGACCAAGCTGGCCAATAAGATTCTGTTTAAGAATATCTGGGAATCATGGACACTAGCACCTGAGGACAAGTAAAAACTTGAGAGCTCTGGCTGCGTTATCTCTGCCATATGGACAGAAAAGGCAGACAAATCAGGTCTGTAGCAAGAAAGAATGAGAGATGTGAATAGAAAAGTTGAGATGAGAGAGAAAATCCTACTTGTTTCAAATGAATTTCTTGGTACTTACTATAGGAGATCCAAGGAAACTTATAAACCTTGGGTCCATAAGACATCTCATTATCCATCTAATATGGTTTCTTTATGAGTCATACTAGCTTGAGCCGGGCTTTGTTAACTTACAATCAAAGGAATAACTATAACATATATGATACAGATGTTTATCATCATTTTTAAGTAAGGGGAAATTGAAGCTCCAGGAGTATATGTAATAAGCACAAAAATAATTATAATACAAGTGGGAAAAGTTATACCCACCTCCCCAAGCTAAGCATATATAAAGGAAACTGGAGAGAAAAGAAAGAAACCACATACAAGTTGAATCCTGAGGAATGGTTATGTGATAGAGGAGACATTTATCAGGTCTTAAAATATTGACAGAATTTTTTTATAGTGATAGAAGGAAGAGTGTTCTAAATAGTGGGGACAGCATAAATGATGGCATGTGTTGAGAAGTTCACCTTCAATGGAACCAAGTTGGATTGAGGGTATATGAAAGACTAAGTCAGGAAAGTGGTCTAGAGCCAGACTGTAGCAGGCAGAAAATACTAGGACGTAACATTTGGACATTTTAATTAATTTAAGGACATGCAGGCAACATGATCACAAGCTTTAAGGAGATCCCTCTGGCAGTGTCAATTAGTAAGAGAGAAGTAGCAAGATATAGGAAGACCACTTAGGAGTTCCATGAGAAGATAAAAAGAGCCCAAAGAAGTAACTCCTCAAGATTCATGATGTCCTTACAAATGGCTAACAGGTACATGAAAAAATGCTCAACATCACTAATTGTCAGGGAAGTGCAAATCAAAACCACACTGACATATCATCTCACCTCAGTTAGACTGGCTACTATCAAAAAGACAAAGAATGACAAATGCTGGTGAAGATTTGGAGAAAAGGGAACTCTTCTACACTGTTTATGAGACTATAAAGTAATACAGCCATTTTGGAAAACAGTATGGAGGTTTCTCAAATAACTACAGATAGAACTTCCACACAATCCAGCAACCCCACTACTGGGTATAAACCCAGAGGAATAGAAATCATAATGCTGACGGGATACCTACACTCCCATGTTCATCACAGCTCTATTTACTGGCCAAGAGTTGGAACTAACCTAAATGTCCATCAGCGCATGACTGGATAAGGTATATGTGGTATATATACATAATGGAATACTATTCAGCAATAAAAAAGAATGAAATTTTGCCATTCGCAGCAACATGGATGAGCTTGGAGAAAATTATGGTAAGTGAAATAAGCCAGACACAGAAAGAAAAATACCACATATCCCCTCATCCATGAGTGAGAGATAAGAAAGAAAGAGATGCCCCCTCACCCATGAGTGAGAGATAAGAAAGAGAGAGAGAGAGACCACAATAAAATGTTGAACTTTCAGAAGGAGAGAACAGACCTATATCTACTAGAGGTGGGAAAGGGAGAAGAGGAGGGGGGTTAGGGAGCAATTGGGTAAGGGACACAAAGAGTAATTAAGATTGATGAACATGCTAATAATATTGATTCGATCGTCACATACTGTACACAAATACTGATAGTCAACTCTGTGCTCCATAAATATGTATAATCAAAAATAAATGAATAAAAAGATTCATGATGTCTTGATTAAGCAAGTATATAGTCTGCCTCAGTAAAACTTTCCACCAACAACCCTCCCCCAAAGCCAACAAGAACCACAAAAAGAGCATTAAACAATATGGATAATCATGGAGGTATATGAATTGCCAACACTAAATATGTTGAAACGGCACATACCATTCTGTGCCATGGATCATGCTTTTCCCTGGAGTACTTATGGCCTTAGTTTTCTCTTCCATAACATGTGTATCTAGGCAGAGGGCAGGGGGAAAGGCAAGTGCAGAGGACCCAGATAATTACAATAAGATATAACTTTACTAAAATAAAATGTGCAATGGTATGGCCAGAATAGAGAGGAGAGCAGTGCTCATCGGGGAGCACTTTAGGCACCACCTTCTGGAAGAATTTATGGTTAATGGATGGAGCAGGGTGGCACTGGGTGGGAAGTGAGCAGGAATTTTAGGCAGAAAGGATCCTATGAAGAAAGGCAGAGAGTTGAGAAGCAGTGGAGAAATTAATAACATATCTGTGTTTTGGGAGCACTGAGGTAAGAATCAGGGGGTAATGAGCTAGTAGGCAGAGAAGAGGGCAGGAGCCAAATCACAGAAGGACCTAGAGAAAGAGGACCAAAATACTTAACATGTGAAATAAGACATGAACTCTCCAAAAACACCGCACAAAGGGTCTCCAGGAAACTTTTCAGCATGGAGGCATTTCACCTTGATCCTCACATACAAACTATTTATATCTAGAGAAAGCCTAAAATTAGATAGGATTAAAACATTCCCAGTGACATACACGACCAAGATCATCTGTCACAGCCTAACTTCCTGAATTATATCTAAATGATCTCTTAGTGTCAAAGCAATAGAATGGCTAAAACATGAATAACTGCCATCTTTGCTAAGAGATTTTTAATAAGAATAGAGAAACATCACAAGATGTACTATTTTTGTTATCTACAAATCCTGTAATCCTGAGTAAGAGTGTCAGCAAAGGCTGTGGTTACATTGCCAGGGGAGAAAAACTGTTAAAACAAAGTGTTAGTGTAATAGCTGATATTCTTGTACATTTAGTATGTGCTAAGCAGTGGGTCATGCACTCTCTACATAGATTATTTAATTTAAAGATGTATCTGAAATTGCTTCTCCAAAATATGTTTTCTACTACTTCACACTTTCTTTTTTCCTTCCATGTGTAATTTCCTATACTGTGTGATGGAAACAGTGTGGGCAAGAGAGTCCAGCATACTCAGTTCTGGACCCTTCTAGTTATATAAGACAGATAAATTACTTGACCTTGCTTAGCCTGAGTGTAAAAATAGGACACTAATGTCTACATTTCAAGGTGATAAAGATTCAATGAGACAATCTAAATGAAGACTGCTGGGGCAATTTTAGCAAGTGTGGCATTAGTGAACATTTCTTAGCCATGCTTAGTTAGGTACTTTCTCAGTCTCTATTTGGGCACCTGCCTTTGTTGAGTAATTCAGCTTTCACAAGGAGATGGCAATCCTACCTACTCCCAGAACATGAAGTTCTGTACAAAACCAGTCACACAAAGTAGCAATGCTGCAGCTGTGATGGACTGATAGTGGCACGGTGGTACCAGCAATGTGGGTCATCATGCTTCTGTTGAGCAATCAACCTGTTTATGCTTTATGGATACTGCGGCATGCTGCTAAGTACATCTCGCTTTGCATTGTGTGCTGGGAAGTACCCCTCTAAACCATGGCACCGCTCTAAAAGGCAAACTGGGCCTCTCAGAACAGATTGTGGTGATGATTTCATTTTCTTTTCTGATCTCCCTTCTCCCACCCCCCCACATTTCCCTTTGCCTCAGTTTCTCAGTATATTTTCTCCAGGGTACTGATTTTAATTCCTTCCTCCCTCCATGTTTCTAAAAATAAAACAAAAAACAAAAAACCTGTGGGAAACAGATTCTCGACAGATTACCCAAAAAAAGCTGTACTGCACAGGCATCTCCAACCCAGAATCAGGTCCTCTAAAGGCTATTTTGTGAGATCTCCCCAATCAACAAATGGTTTCTAACAAGATATCTTACCAGCTATCATACAGATTGAAAGCTATCACATCTGGCACATCTATGGCTTCCTAAGTATAATTTCATTACAGTAATGAACGTTTTAACACACTAGGTCCCCTTAAAGAGTTTAAAGAGAGAAGGACAGAATATGAGAGAGAACATATATGGGACAAAAAGAAATCGGTGTCAACTTTTGTGTTTCTCTTCATGCTAGTTATGAGATATCAGGCTGTCATTTAACCTCGTGAGCCTTCATTTTCCTTTGTAAAATAAGGACAATATATACAAATATTTAGCCAATGGGTGTGTGTGTAATTTTTTAAAAAGGGATATGTTCTAAAATAACTATTGGAAATCAGACAGGTGCCAACAACAGGATCCATGCTATATTGTGTAAATTCAGTTATTTCATGATCCATTTTATCATGTTGATAATGCCTAGGTGATTATGCCAGCTACACTTTATTTTCCAAAACAAATCATGTCTTTTATCATATTTATTGTCTCCAAAATGGGATTAAAGCACTAAGTAGCAGAATTTTTGAACTGACAAATAATATTCGAAAGCAACATTGGAGAGTGGCATGTTAGTGATAAAAATCTGTAGTTCATAGATTCATAAGGGACTGAGCTTCATTACCTTATCTTATAAATTTGAAAATTTAGATGAAATGCAGAAAGTTATTTGCAATATCCTGTTATTAATATGTATAGGACTTATAGTGATATCCTCTTTTTCATTCTGATATTTGTGCCTTCTAGGGTTTGTTTTAGTCAGCGCTGCTGGGGTTGGCAGTTTGGTTTTTTTTTTTTTTTTAGATCTTTTCAATATTTTCTAGGCTATCTATTTAGGACAGTAACACGAGACACAGTGCAACATTTTAAAAGTTCAAGTGATTATTTACAGAGATTATTTCAGAAAAAACCATGAAATAATCTTGTTTGTAATATTATATTTTGAGATGTTGTGGGGGTTGCAGAAAGTTTCCCAAATGAGTCTCACTGCTCAGCAGGCTTTATGTAAAAATGTCATTTCTCAGACTCTCAAACTCATTCGAGAATTTAAAATATTTAAATTAACAGTTTAGGTTTTATTGTAATCTAATTTCTCCACTACTGTTTAGCAATTAAATAGCAGCAGAACAGAAGACAATCTCAGACTCTCAAACTCATTCGAGAATTTAAAATATTTAAATTAACAGTTTAGGTTTTATTATAATCTAATTTCTCCACTACTGTTTAGCAATTAAATAGCAGCAGAACAGAAGACAATAGCTGCACCTTTTCCCATGTTTTAGGTCTTTTTCTAAAATGTACTACTTTGTCAGAAGAGGATTTTTGAGGTAAGCCTTCCAGTGATTTACCATGACTTGAAGAAGCTGAAAGAATATTTCTACCTCTGGGTAACATCTTGTTTTGGTCATTCTACTGTCTGGAAAGTGGTTACCCTTATGTATTTACTATAAAATATTCATACCCCATTACTTAACTGCATCCTCTCTATGCTTTCGAGAGCTCATTCAAATCCAATCCCTCCAACAAAACTTTCTACACTCCTCTGATTTTTGCTGACTATGGGGGGATCAGGACATCCTATGACATTTAAAGATAAGGCAAGGCTTCTTAACCACACACACATTAATGTGACAAGATCAGCTGTGCAAGTAATTCGTTACAAAAAAATAGCTGAAGGGTGCTTTTGAATAATTTATTTAAAAATATATAAAGACTAGAATAGTTTCAGAATTATCACTATAATAAAGACACTCTCATTATGTGTCATTACAATTTTCTTTCTTGAATTAAAAAGAAATGGGAGAAACATCCAGGAACTAACATAACTCAAAATTTAGACTGCAGATCTTAATGCTTCCTCCTGAGGGCCATCTATGATTTGGGCCATGGGAGAAAAAAGCTACAAAGTGCTGGTCTAAACTACACTATTCAGAACTTGCTTACAGTAGGTTGTTTTATGTTGCTACCTAGGGGTTTAATATATGTAAGTTATTTCTCTCAATAACCTGAGAGTTACTAGGAAAAAAGGGTTGCTAGATATAGCATGTAAAAATACATATTTAGCAAATATTATGTGATACATACTTATACTAAAAAATGTATTTATTGTTTATCTAAAATTCTAATTTAACTGGGTGTCCTATGTTCTGTCTGGCAACACTAGTCGGGAAACAAGTAACAACATGCCTAATTCAGTGCTGCACACATGGAGGGACTTCACTAAATACTTATGAATTGATGGTTTGAAGACTGTTTTAATTGCTATTTTAAAAGCAAACATTGAAGTAAAAACAAACACACAAACAAACAAGTGCACATTCACTTCGCTGGATGATTTCAAAAAGCAACTAAGGGAAAAGTCAAGGGCTCCATGCTAACCTCCCCTGCAGCTCTGTATAGTCCCCTACTACACGCTACAAAGCCAAGGATAACTTAGTGAAATGATACCTTAATTACACATGGCACTTCGGGGTTATTATCTCGTCCTTAGCACAGGTTAAGTTTCAAAATAGGTCAAGTCTACCTCTTAACAATTTCTTGGAGATGTATTCAAGAAGAACCAACCATAAAATGCAAGATATCCAGCAACCTGAAATACTCAATAACATGGAGTATTTTTATAGACTTCATAATTTCTGCTTCCTTCTGGAATTGGAGACAATGTAGACCCAGATGTCTGTTTCCTCCAGTTGGTAATAAAGGAAAGCTGTTGTTTCTTAATTTCACTAAACAATAAAGCAACCATCTACTTTGCATACAAATTTGATGAGTTCCTTCCTTGAAGGTTTTAAGAGAATATGAATGAGAAAAAGACTTCTTTTCACTGATTCTTAAAATAACCTCTGCATGGCTTTCTGTTAGTTGTTCATACTGTTTATTGTCTAATTTTTAAAAACCTCATCGATACAAATAAAATGAAAGTGAATCCAACCTCTAGTCAAATTAAATTAAAAATATATTTAGTTCTCCAAATAGTTCCACAAAAGTAAAGAAAAATATTACACATTTCTGGCTGAATCCTGAAAATCAAAAGATTTTCACTAGATAAAGGATTAGGTGATATTGAAAGATGCTGTGTATGGATTAGTCTGGACACCATACCATGAAGCTTAATACAGAAATAGATTGCATCAATGTCTTTTATATAACAAATATATTACTTTAATTACCAAAAAATAATCATTTAAAATCATTTTTTATAAACTCAAATGACAATGTGATGCAATGTTAATCAAATGAAATATACATCAACGAAAACAAGCTAAAGGTTCTATCCAATTTATTATAGGCTTTTTCTGAATATACCTGTAATGAAAAATCTTTAAATTGTATCAAAATAGTGATAATTAAAGGTCAATATTTGATTTTAAAAGGCCCTTATCTTTGGAACATATACCTTAAAGAATTAACTTGATGTATAATATAAATGTAATTAAATATTTCCATTTTTATAATTAACATTTATATATAAATTATAAATATTTAAATATTGAAGTCGTGATAAAAAAAATTTCCATCATCATCCATAGGGAAATGAAATGGAAAAGGACAAGACATAAAAAGGAAGTTTTAAGAAAGTATCTGGCTACTTTAGATGAGTTCAACAATTCAAGTTCAGGAAAACTACATCTCCAGCACCTTAAAGAAATAGGCTATACTGTCATAGAACTATTGTGAGTAGTCTTTGAGACTATATAACAAATGTCAAAAAAGTGAGAAGACTTCACACTTTCTTTATCCACTTGTCTATTGATGGACAGAAGAATCAACATTCCTGTTAATTCCATATCTCGGCTATTGTAAATAGTGCTGTAATAAACATGGGTGCGGGGCAAACATCTCTTCAGTATTCTAATTTCCCTTCCTTTAGAGAAATATGGACAAATTTGGACAAACCACTTGTCTATTGATGGACAGAAGAATCAACATTCCTGTTAATTCCATATCTCGGCTATTGTGAATAGTGCTGTAATAAACATGGGTGCGGGGCAAACATCTCTTCAGTATTCTAATTTCCCTTCCTTTAGAGAAATATGGACAAATTTGGACAAATGCTGTCTTGGTTTTCAAAAATGGAAGAACAAAGAACTCCAGAAACTCTGGACCACTGAGCTTCACAACATTCAGCAGTGAATTAGTAAATCAATGGTTTTTAATTTTTTTTGTTGTTATTTGATTTATTTAATTATTTATTTGTTTAAATCTTTCATCACAAAACAACTTTTTTTTTTCTTTTCTTTTTGTCTTTTTTTACTGACCAGTAACGGGATCGCAACCCTCAGTGTTGCGCCCCTACTGGGGACCGGCAACGGGATCACAACCCTCAGTGTTGCGCCCACACCACGCTCAGCCAATGAGCAGGAACCAGTCTCCACATGGGATCCGAACCCTCGGCGGGAGCGCTGCCGCGCTCGCAAGTGGCGCACTCTCCAGTGAGCCACCGGGCCGGCCCCAAAACAACTTTTAATACACTTAAAAAGACTAAGATCATAGAAAATATGTTCTCTAACCACAATAACAGAAGGAAATTAAGAAAATTCACAAATGTGTGGAAATTAAATAACACCCTCTTAAATAAACAATATGTAAAAAGACATATCTCAGGGAACTTAGAGAGTACTTTGACATAAAAATCAAAGCACAACATATCAAAATTTATAGGATGCAGGGCTCATGCAGTGCTTAGAGGAAAATTTATACTTGTAAACACCTATATTAAATATAAGCAAAATCTCAAATTACTTAAGGTAAACTTCTTCCTTAAGAAATTAGAAAAAGAAGAGCAAACTAAACCAAAAGCAAATATAAGGAGGAAATAACAAAGATGATAAAATAAATATATTGAATAGGTAATTTAAAAACAATAGAAGAAATCAACAAAATTAAAAGTTTATTCTTTAAAAAGATCAGCAAAATTCACAAACTTTATCTAGATTGACCAAGGTAAAAAGAGAAGACTGAAACTACTAAAATCAGAAATGAAGCAGGTACATTATTACACTGCCATTATGGTTTTTTGTTTTGGTAAGATTTACTTTCTTTTTCTTTCTAATTTGCACTTTGCTCTACCAGTGGGTTTTGTTCTTTCTTGTGTATTCATGGTAGTGATTATTGTTTTTTGGATTCTAGATGCAGGACTTCCTTTGAGCTTGGCCAATATGCCTATAATGTATCTTGGAGAGGATTTTTTGGGTTGAATCTGTTTGGGGATCTTTTAGCCTTTTGGAACTGAAGGTCCACATCTCTCCCTATACCTGCAAAGTTTTCTATTATTATTTCATTGGTCAGGTTTTGCATGCTTTTTCCTTTTTCCTCCCCTTCTGGAAAACCCATGATTCAAAAGTTTGGATGCTTAAGGTTGTCTAACAGCTCTATTAGATTTTCTTCAATTTTAAAATTCTTTTTTTCATTTTTTCTGTCCACCTGGGTTATTTCGAAAAGACTATCTTCAAGATCAGAAATTCTTTCTTCTGCCTGTTCCAGCCTGCTGCTTAAGCTCTCGTTTGTGTTTTTTATTTTATTGAGTGAGTATTTCAGTTCCATAAGTTCTGCTACATTCTTTTTTAAGGTATTAATCTCTTTTTAAATTTCCTCCTTCATATCCT
>NW_007729360.1:165065-166536 GCF_000696425.1 Galeopterus variegatus | reverse complement strand
CCTTCATGGTAGCTGTGGCTACTGCTATGATGCCCACTGCTTTTGTGGCAGCTGTAGCTGTGACTGTGGTGGGACACCACATAGAAAGGGTTTTTCGGTGTGCTCCTTGCCTGCTAGCAGGTGGAGGGATGTTGCCCTTGGCTCCTGTCTTAGGACCCTGGGTGTGATATCTTCTGCATCACTATTTAGATGTCCTAAATGACTTCCTTTATAACTAACAATATAGTCTCTATAGCAATTAAAATATCATCATTAAAGCATTCCTTCAGCAAAATGCATTCTATGTATTACTTCACCAAAATCCATTTGGTTGCTAAAATGGCATTTAGCACTAAGTCAATGTGTCCCCATGTACACAAAATAAGATAGATAGATAGATAGATAGATAGATAGATAGATAGATAGATAAAAAAAATTTGAAAACACAGTTATTTGTTCAGATAGGATAGCTAAAAATTCAGGATTTTTATTTGATTTNCCCATGTACACAAAATAAGATAGATAGATAGATAGATAGATAGATAGATAGATAGATAGATAAAAAAAATTTGAAAACACAGTTATTTGTTCAGATAGGATAGCTAAAAATTCAGGATTTTTATTTGATTTTACATTTGACTTAGAATGCAATTAATCCTAAGCTAAAATAATTTATGGGATATATATAAGTATTTACATATCTTTTAAAGTCATGTAAAAGGTAGCTCATTTGGTCAAAGAACTAATGGCTGATTTAAATTGTATTTTTCTAAGACTTGTTTTTCTTGATTCTGAGAAGTACCTAATAAGATATATAAATACTAGGATTTGTATTTTATTGACTTAACTGTTGACTTAAAACTAATGACCAATCTGATGCTATTTGATATAAAGAAAAAAAACGAGGCTTTCATTTAATCTTCATTAATTAATGTTACTATTATTTCTCCTATATATATATATTTTTTTTTTTTCTGTTTATGTAAAATGTAAGCCAAGCTTGAGCTAAACTCAAAGGTTCATCTAAATTGCTTAAACTGCTAAGCTTTATTGAGCAGTTACCTTGCTCCAGGCACCATGCTACTGCACTCATACATTCCTGAACTTAACCTTTTTAAAAAGTTCCCTGAGGAAGGTATTGAAAATGCTGTTTTACAGCTGAAGATGTCATTGAGTCTTCCCACACCCCACTGGCTGCTTTGGTTTTGAAAAGCTCTAAGAATTACGGATTGAATCCTTTTACAGAATACTGAATTTTAGTATCTAATATTTTTTTCTATTTTTGTTTGTATACTTTATCTTTATATTAATATCTTGAAGAAATGGGCTATTCTTATGCAACGCACTTGACAAGGAGTTACATATACAAATAAGTATTTTAACATGATTCCATGAATAAATAAATGAATGCCTATTGATAGCGACCTGAGTTCTGTACTTATTCTTGTAGCCTCTGATTTCCATTAGCAAATAAGGGAAACATGCTATTGTC
>NW_007729360.1:160258-163841 GCF_000696425.1 Galeopterus variegatus | reverse complement strand
TTTTACCATTGTAGTGCACAAAGGTTCATGACATACTTTCACTCTCTAAAACCCAAAGCTGGGTTTGCTTATGGGAGATGGCCTTTGGCAACTGGACTCTACGTCTATAAGGTGATCAAAAAATGCCTGAGGATTTATATAGAGAGGGAGTGCTTAACCAGTAACTGTGGTGGAGGGTATAAATACTCCAATCTTCTTGTCCTTGATCAGTGCGGTGCAGCTCCATTGTAAGACCTACACTGTTCCCAGAGCTTTCCCCAAAGGACTGAGTCAAAGTTACACTCCCTGCAACTCTGCTTGATACCACATCCTTGCTTTGCTTCCTCCCTCTCATAGTCCCACTTCTTCACTCACCTATGTATTTTTCCTGGCAGTACTTCTAACATACATCACCTTTACAGAAATCATGGTCTCAAGCTTTCTTCCCAGCCTAAAACAAGTGTCTTCATGTAGCCCCAATACAGTGGAGACATTGAAAATACTTTGTGTGTTTTAATAACAAAGTTAAATTAAAGACATGACCTTGTGGTAGGCAGAATAATGACCTCCCCAATATGCCCATGTCATAATTCTACAAACTATGAATATGTTATGTTACATGACAAGGGGTATAATGTTGCAAATGAAATTAAGCTTTTGTATCTGCTGATCTTAAAATTAAGAGATTATCCTGGATTTTCCAGGTGGACTCAATTTAATCACAAGGGTTCTTAAGACTTGAAAAGGGAGATATAAAAAGTGAATATTAGAGTGTTGTAACGTGAGAAAGACTCAACTGGCCATTGCTGGCTTTGCAGATGGAAGGGGGCCAGGAGCTAAGGAATACAGGAAGCCTTGAGAAGCTGTAAAAGGCAAGAAAATGAATTCTCACCTAGAGCCTCCAGAAAGAAATGTAGCCCTTACCAACACCTTGACTCTAGACTAGTGAGATCCATTTCAGACTTCTATCCTCCAGAACTATAAGATAATAAATCTACGCTGTTTTAAGTGATTAAATTTGTGGTAATTTATTACAGCAGCAATAGGAAACTAATAGAACCACTGTCAATTTAATTCTGGCTCTGGAAGCTAGTGGCTAGTTGACCTTGGGCAAGATATTTGAACCTCTCTGGGTCTCAGCTGTCTTACCAATAAAGTAAACATCTACCTCACAGCGTTATTCTGAAGACTAAACGAGTCAATACATATAAATTATGTAGAGTAGTACTTGACCCAGTAAGAAGTCATTAAGTGTTGATTATTCTATGAGTGTTGTTATTAAGTGCACTGTATTCCTGGAAAATTGAACTTTTCCCAACTCTGGGTTTCTGTAAGTCCATGTACTGTGAGTAGGATTTCGAGAAAGGTCCCATGCAATATATGTGTACAGAAATGTCATTCTGATGCCCTGCCGCAAAAGAGGTCCATGTATGTAAAATGGACTAAATAGGGTTCATAAAATACATGATATGGTTACAGTACAAGTATGTCAAATCCATGTGTCTTCATATTTTTCAGGCTAGAAAATATAAGGCAAGTGAAATATAAATTGTATACCTGTTTCCAAAGTATTGGCCGTGTTAGAGACACAGTGTTACAGTGCTGAAAGCTGTGTTCTATTGTCAAATTAAGGCACAAATGCAAAAGAAAAATATATCTGCTTGTATATTTTTATCCTTTTTTAAGAAGTATTTTTAAATGTAGAGATATATGCTGACATAAATTCTGAAAATTAAAATTAAGCTAAGGAGATACATTCATCAACATAAATGGCATATATATGAACATCCAAAACTTTTAAGATTATTTGCACATATCTATAAAATTACCTTAGCCACAGTTAATAGAAGTTCCTTAAACAACCTCTAATGACTATGTTCTGGACAGCAAAGCAGAAACACAAAAAAGAGAAAGAACTGAAATTGGTATTAAACATGTCATTTCCTTCAAGCTATGTTTCTTTATGAAAGCAGCTTAATCCTTCACTTATTTTGGTAAAATCACAGTTAGTACTAAAGCCGCTATAAATAAGAGGGTGGAAAAATTAAAACGAAGTAAAGGCAATCCGCAAATGTCAACACCACAGACAATAAGAAACCAACAAAACAATTTTAAATAATTCATCCTGAAAAAATGTTCTAATTTTGGCCATAACTTTGCATAAAATGAGTGGTTTCTTGGCAACAGATGTTTCTATTTCTTCCCAGAGGGATAGAGGAAGACTTCTTGCACAGTTTCCAGGGTTTTTTAAAAGTCATGGATAGGGATCCATTCAGATTGAGCTCATCTTAGCTGAATTCAGATCAACAGCAAAACCATAGTGTCATTCCTCTGGTATGATGCCAAAGCTAACTTTGCAGAAAACAAACAAAAACACAGTTTCACGTACAGACTGTGCATTAAATCTACTCTGGCATGTGGCAAATGCACATCCTTCACCTCCACAGGGCCAGGTGGGTATGTTTCTAACACTATGTAGTCCATTAGTACTACTGGAAAACTTGTCCAAATTCCTCTTCTACTGATTCTAGACTCGTTGCTAATGCTTCTTAGAGATAGCTACAGAAGCATTAAAAATAAGATCAAGTACTACAATATATTAGCAAGCCCCTCTTCGGCATCACACCAAAGAGGATTCCTGGCAGTCTCTTCCCATGGCACTGTGTTCACTGTGCTATGAGAAAGCTGAGGATACCCCACAAGGCAGGAAGTCCCTCGCTTAATTCATCAGCAGTTCATAATCCTAGGGCTGAACTCAAATCTGAAAGGGCCACTGTCATTATTGACTTACCTAATTTCTTGAGGGTCTTCCTTATTCCCTCATGAGTAGGTTATTGTAAGAATACTAGCATCATCATTATCAATAATAAAATAAATGATTATAATGAAATCTACAGTAGCAGCCATATACCAAACACAGTGCCAAATGTGTGGTGAGCAGATTTAACTGTCTACCTATGAGGGGAGTGTCCATATCTTCATTTTTTCCTAATCAGAAAAAGGAGTCTCACAGAATGCAGTAAACTCAGGACTGCATGGCTATTAAGTGGCAAGCCAGGCTTATACGTCAGGTCTGTGATTCCAAAAGCAACCCTCCTAGTATCTAAGTCACTGTGAAACATAACATCTTAAAAGCGATCCTATCAATTTTTACTTTGGTCTGGTAAAAACTGATACAGACTGAGTTCACCTTTTGAAACTTCTGTGATCCACCTCTTCTATTCCCCATACACATCTCCCACCTAACTCTTCTTCTCTAAGTGCCACCGTGTTATACCGTTTCGTGATTACATGCGTTTAAATTATTAAAAAATAGAAAAAAGGGGACCTGCAATAATGGGCCTGAATCAAAATACTGTTTAACACTGAGACATCATAGTTAGAGGATGGTGTTGGGAGAAAGTGGTCTTTCCAAGGCTTATCATAGGGGAAAATCTTTTACCTGATCTTGATTCTTGTAAATTAATCGCCAAATAGTTCTATAAAACAATGACTCATTGTAAATATGCATCATTCAGGAAAATATGGAAGAGCAATATTTTAAGGTTTTTCACTTTCTTTCTTTTCTTTCTTTTTTTTTTTTTTTTTAGCCTTTTTGCTCTCC
>NW_007729360.1:132975-160248 GCF_000696425.1 Galeopterus variegatus | reverse complement strand
CTTTTCTTCCCAACTTCCCCTTTCCTGACCTCTCCTCGGTTAGACACTCTCCTGTGTATTCTCATAATACCCATGATATTATCAAAGCTTCTCGTACTCTATTTAACATTTACACATCAGTTTACACAGCTATCTTTCCTACTCTTTATTTATAATATTGCTTACCCAAGCCATGTGCAGTACCTGGATCTTGAAAGTGCTTAATAAATGCTAGTGGAATGTAAAAGAAACCCTGATAAGATTGCTGTTACAAATTAGCCATGTTGGTCTGGCCATCACATCCTGGGCATGAGTGATGATGGTCAGCTTTGCATGCCATGAATATCCATAACCAATAAAAAACTGTTAACAACAACAAAAAATTAATCACGTCTTTCTGTAAAAGAGAGCTGATCACTCATTACCCCTTCTATGGAACCTCCATCAGCACTTCATCAGTAAAGTAATAGGAATATTTACCCAGGATTCATGAAAAATGAATGCAATTAGAGGGAACTGTAGAAACTGACTTTATAAGAAACAAAGGGCTATCAAAATATATTATTTTTGTGAAATACAAATTATCATAATTAAATATATTTGAGGTATCTTCTTGAAGTAGAAATAATTATTGCCTCAGTTATTGAACAAGTATTTTCAGTACATGCTGAATTAATCTACTACAGCTTTTTTCTTTTTAACTCTGTAATTGCATGTAATTTTTTTCTGAACCGATTTTTTTCCTTATAGATCAAAATTTATTTTGTATTTCATTTTGACATCCTGTATGGTAAATGTTCTATACAGCAATGTAGTCAACTACATTTTCTATGCAAATAAAAACATAAATAGCTTACCCTTTATAGAGAGTTTGATTGTTTACAATCTCTGTTTTCGTGCTCGTAGGCAACAAGCATTATGCCATACAATGATTAAATACCCCAGAAATCAATGGTGATGATTCATAGTGCCTTCAAGCTACGTCTTGATTTTTTCAAAAGCAATTAGTAGTCTGTATTACATTATATTAAACATATGAACAAAAAATTAGCTTTAGGATGCCACGATACCTAATCTTGTGAAGACATCAAAGAATTGACAAGAAAACAAAGCCCTCAGATTGGAGAATCAATTAATTTGCAGAAGACATTAATAAACTGAGTTGAATCTAATTAAATGCCATAATAAAGTGTAAGATCAAATTAGCAAACAAAACAAATGCTGAACTGATATAAAAGTATTAGCTAGATTAAATTTTGGTTGTCTTATCAATAAAGACTGCTATACAACAATTAAATTTTTAAAACATACCAACACAGTAATTCATTTAATAAATATTAGGTTAATAAGCAAATGCAAAGGAACATCCATATCTTCTACTGAATAGTTACTAACCACATATTCAACTACTGCTATAAGAACTAAAATGGCAGATGATAAAATCATCCCTATCCTTTTCCCTCAAGGAAAGTAGATGAAACCATGTATATCAGGGATGTGTTTTAAAAGCCAAAAATGGATTATTAACTAGTAGCTAAATAGGCATTAAAAACTAGCTTATTTTCTGCTTAGAGTGGAAGGGATACATGCATCTATTTCATATAAGCCAGATTCAAATTTCAGTTCTGTATCTTTCTAGCTTTATAACTTTGAGCAGTTTTATTTAATCTCTCTGATCCTCAACTTCCTAATTTACAGAATTCCAATATTAAGATTGACCCCAGAGTTGTAAGAATTAACTGAGATAATGCATATTGAGCCCTTGACTCTGCACCCAACCCAGAGCAAGCAGTCATTATATGTAGGTTAACAACAACAATAACACAAACTTATGAGGTTATACTGTAGTGGGATGTATAACAAATTCAATTTGCCTTCCAAGGTATTAAACAGCCCAAAATAGTTTATTTTCATTTTACTATAAATCCAGTCCATTTTTTACTTAAAAATAAAATTTTATGTATATTATATCAAACATATATGCATATATCTATGCACACATACAGTCATCATCATCATCATCATCATCATCATGTTCATCCCTATAGAGCCCAGGATTAAGAAAATTAATGCACATATATGCATATATCTATGCACACATACAGTCATCATCATCATCATCATCATGTTCATCCCTATAGAGCCCAGGATTAAGAAAATTAATGCAAAATCATAGGAGTCTTAAGGTGGAACAGCTATTGCTAACTGCTCTCTACTGAAAGGAAATAGCATTGAAGCAAATGTGCTACTCTTTTTACTGCATTTTCATCAATGGATATATGGAAGTGGGCTTAAGACAGGTGAAAATGCCAGAAAGCAGAGGAAACTCCTTCCTACAAAAGGTAAGTTGGTTTCTGGTTTCAGTCCAAAGACGCAAACTCAGAAGTCTTCAGGGTCACCCAGGCAGGACAGAGACCAGGATAAATGGGAGAGCATGTTCCCCACCAGCAGGCTGTGACCATGTGAGGCTGTGAACCAGTGCTGCCCATTCATCAGACTTTTAAGGGGTAGCCAGATATATTTATGTAAAAATGTCCTGACTTTTATATTTTGGTTATAATGCTTTTAAACATGAGGTGGGTTGTAAAAAGATCTCTAAAGGCTACAGTCTGGGACCTCTGTGTAAAGAGGAGTTCTCGCAGCAGATGTAGTGACAATACAGAAGGTGTCGGTGACATGAGCCAAGAAGTAAGACACTAAGCTGCGAATGAATACAAAGACCCCACAGCCTGTAAGCCCAGGTGCTGCTGGAATGCTCTTTCCCGACTCCTCATTCACAGGCTCCTTGCTCACCTACCTACTCACAAACCCCTCTCTTGCAAGGGCCGCCCGACTGGGGAATTCTTCCCTGACCATTCCCATCACTCACAGCTATGATCCCACAGCACCAGGCACACTGAGGCTAACATATCACTAGTCAGAAAACACCTTTACGTTGACAGTAAACCTGATCACTAATTAAACTGTAAGCACCACTAGGGCTGTATCCTCTCCGGGTTTTGCTCAACATTATATCTTCGGTGTACCTACAGATGATATGCAATGGACAGATGCCCTTTATTTGCTTGTCTTCCTTCTAGACAACAAACTCCTTAGGATGACAGAGCTGTATATTTCATTTCTGAATCTAGCAACGGGCTCAATGCTGAACACATAATAGGTGTTCATTTAATGTTTTTATAGATATATTCATTAAATGACTACCGTTAGTATGATTATAGAAATTTGGGATCTAACGATAAACAAAGGAGACAAAGATCCCTGCCTTTAGCCCTCATGTTGCTTACATTCTAGTTTGTATGTGTTTAGAGGTTGAGAGGTGCCACCGTTAGAGGTTGACAATGAACACCTAAAATAAATAAAATTTATAATCTATCAAAAGGGGCTAAGTCCTATGGAAACTAGGAAGAGCATAATAAGGGGATTGGGAATAAGGGGACTGAGTGTATGGAAGCAGGGAGCAGAATTAAGAAACGTGTCAGGGTAGTTCTCATTGAGAGGGCGAGATTTGAACCAAGACTTGAGGAAAGTGAAGTACTTATTCAAGCAAATATATCAGGAAAGAATATTCTAGGCAGAGGAAATAACAGAGCAAGGGCCCAAAGGCCAAAGCGCGTGTTGTATTCAAGAAATGGCAAGGAGGCCCATGTGGCTACATATGGGAGTAGTAGAACAGAAAGCTCAGAGGTAGGTACAGATAGTGTAGTACCTGGCAGGCATCTTAAAGACTGAAAGAATGAATGAGTTGTGCTAGCAGAATCAAGGGGCCAAAAAATTGTCAGTCTTAGATGTTTAAAAAAGATAAGCATGAAATGGACTCAAAGAGTTTGATCCCTAAAAGAACAGACTCTAATTCAAATGCAATTGCTATTGGCTGAATTGCGCCCCCAACCCTCCTTGCCAATTCATACATTGAAGTCCTAACTTCCAATGTGATAGTATTTGGAGATGAGGCCTTTGGGAGGTAGTTAGGTATAGATGAGATCATGAGATTGAGGCTCTCGTGATGGGATTCGTGTTCTTATACAAAAAGACACCAGGGAACATGTGTGGCCATGACCCCACCTGACCTGTGAGCATGCAGTGAGAATGTGGCCCCCTACAAGCAGGAAGACAGCTCTCACCAGAACTGACTATGCTGGCACCCTCATCTCAGACTTCCAGCCTCCAGAACTGTGAGAAAATAAATTTCTGTTGTTTAAGCCACCAAGTCTATGGTAGCCCAAACAGACCAAGAGACTAAAAGAGTAATGGACATGCTGGCATTTGCTTTGCTTTTATTGCTTAAATATCTGAGAAATGATTGCACAAATAAAATAAATAAAATGTAATAATACTGGGAATATGAAAATGAGAAATGTGTGTGTGTGTGTGTGTGAGAGAGAGAGAGAGAAAGAGAGAGAGAGAGATAGAGAGAAAACACCAAGTATTATGAGTATAGTGTGTGTGTGTGTGTGTGTGAGAGAGAGAGAGAGAGAGAAAGAGAGAGAGAGAGATAGAGAGAAAACACCAAGTATTATGAGTATGAATAAATGTATAGTGACTAAATAAAAACACAGTAGAAAGAAATTAGTACAGCTGCTGGCCAGAATAATGTATCAGTAATATTATTGACAAAATGTGGGGGAAAAATGGTATACGAATCACAACTAGTAATGGTGGAAGTGACTTCATGAATTTGGTTTTACAGAGATCTAGGTGACTTTCAAACCCTTTATTGTATTTAAAACATAATTTTGTCAAATAAAATAAAGCTACAAGAATATTTGCAACATCTTCAAAACATTTCTTCCATTAATCTATTATATATTGAAGAAATGAATCCCTAATCAAACATTTTCCCTAATATTCTGTGATTTTCTTCTTTAAATTTTCAACATACATCTCAGGGTGCTTGTTAAATAACATCTATTTAATTTGGCTAGAAAATAGCAGCAGGTTGATTTCTGCAACTGTGGTGGTTCTTAACCTGGTTTTCATTGGCAGGTATTGGAATGTCTATAAACTCCTCAAGTGTATAAACAATTTTCTGTATATGGGAAGTTTTCTTGGGAGTCTACGTTTTTTCAGAGTTTAAAACTATAAAAGGTTAAGTTTCAACGTATCAGAATATCTTCCCAAATGATCTCTAACAGTTGGGTTTCCTAAGATGCTTCCAAAAGGCTCTATTTTTGTTATGATCTAGACTAAGGCAAGACCTACACTAACAAATGGAAGTAATAAGTGGAGGAAATTATTTGCATAATTCAAAATAATGAAAAAAATAATTTGCCAGAACTATCTGAAATAGGTAAGCAGTAGTATGTTTTACTTGGAGTCAGATAATTACCCAGTCAGCTGTTTACAGCATCTATGCTTAGAGGTAATTTTAAGGGTTACATATAAATTCTTTTTTCTATAAAGCACTTAGGGATTGCATTTCGTTTTTGAGATTTGCTTTCACAGCGTGTGGTCAAGCATCAATCAAAGTCCTTGTCTGAGTAAATTCTCAACATCACATGATTCTACGCCTAAGAGTGTTAAGTTACTACACAGAAATCTAATCATACATGGAAGGATAACCTGAGAATATCACGGCCTCCATATCACAGAGAAGAGAATCAAACTTTATGTCAGAATTTTTTTTCAGTGTGTTGTGAGGAATACTACACGCAAAAAAATTCAGTTTTTAGTGTACTATGTTCAAATTTTAGTTCTAACCAAATCCTATCCTCCAAATAAAACAAGCATAGGAAATTTTACTTAAATAAAATTCAGTGTATGTCTGTAGGCTGTTCCTATACAATGTAAATAAGGTGGAATAAATCTGAAGAGGTCATATGGGATGTTCTCACCTAAAACATGCATGTTTGTCATACCCTATTTGAGTCATTCTACTTAATAGGTAAAACTGAGGCACAATAGAAGGTTAATCAGTCTGTCAATTAGGCCTGAAAATCAATGGAAAAAACAAATCAGATTTAATATGGGAGCTTCAAGTCGACTCCTAAGGACTCTTGCTTGCAAATGCAAGCTCATTTTGTAATCAGGAGAGAAACTGCTGGTAATCCCAGGAAACCTGTTTGCCTCCAGGTAGTCATATAGACATGTCAAGTGAGCCCCACTCTCCCAACCTCTTTCTCTTATACTGAACAGTAAATATCTCATCACCTTCCACAAAGACGCTTATTGCACATTTGGGATTGCTGCACCACCAGCTATCAAAATTTTGTAAATGTACTCTCCCAACCTCTTTCTCTTATACTGAACAGTAAATATCTCATCACCTTCTACAAAGACGCTTATTGCACATTTGGGATTGCTGCACCACCAGCTATCAAAATTTTGTAAATGCATTAAGATTTGGTCCTTCACTACTGTTACTGTTTGAACGTCCCCTCCAATACTTATGTTGAAGTTTAACCCCAGTCTGGCAGTGCTGAGAGTTGGGACCTTTAGAAAGTAATTAGATCATGAGGGCTATGTCCTCACGAGTGGATTAATCAATTTATGGATTAATAGATGAATGGATTAATGAGTTATCATGGAAGTGTACCAGGTGGCTTTAAAAGAAGAGGACAAGAGACCTGAGATAGCACATTAAGGTGCTATTGCCCTCCTGCCATGTGATGCCCTGCTCTGCCTCATGATTCTGTCGAGAGTCTTCATCAGGAAGAAAGCCCCACCGGATGCATCCTCTTGAGCATGGACTTCCTAGCCTCCAAAACTGCAAAAAATAAATTTTGTGCTGTTTTAAAATAAATTACCCAGTTTCATGTAGTCTGTTGTAAGCAACAAAAAAATGGACTAAGACACCTACTGTCATTACTAATTTATTGCACAATAGATTTCAAAGTGAGACCACCGCCAACCATCTTGTTTAGAACATTTCTGTTTTGATATAGTTTTCTCACATGTAAATCTCTACAAAATAAAAACAGATCTGACACAACCTGAGACTGTTTATGACACAGATGAAAATCATTTTGATGGGCCATATTGTTTGTAATGCCTGAAAGATCATATTATTCAGAGAGGACAATTTTATCTCCACTAAAACTGCCCACATGATAGGAATAAAACTGAATGAGAGACATAACTCTAAATATTAAACAAGATGCTATTGTGGTAGGCAGAATTTCTAAAACAGCTCCCCAAAGATATCCTTCTGAAAATTCCCCAGAACCTATGAATATGGTAAAATATCCTTCCTGTAAATAAGTTATGTTATATGGCACAGTTGATCTTAAAATAGGGAGATTATCTAAGTGGGCCTGATCTAATCACATGACACCTTAAAAAAGCCAAAAGTTTTTGCCAACTGGTAGCAGAAGGGGAAGAGAGAGAGATTCTAAGCAAGAGAACAGACACCTTTTCTGGCCTAAAGGTGGAGGAGGCCATTTAACAAGGAAACAGGAAACTCAGTTTTAACAGCTTCAAGGAACTGAATTCTTCCAACAACTGGAATTATCTTGAAAGCAGATTCTTGCCTCAGAGTTTAAAGACAAGAGCCCAGCACCTTAATTACAGCCTTTTGAGACCCTTGACATAGAACCCAGCTGAGCCCTCTGGGAATTCTCACTTACAGAGCTGTGAGGTAATAAAAAAAGAGTTGGGTTTTAACCCCCCAAATATAAAAGCCATGGTAATTTGTTATGCAGCAATAAAAAATTAAAACAGTTATTTTAGCAGGGATAGAGAAAGCATCAAAAAGTGTGCCCCCTTCTTTGTCATTTTAACAGATTGACATTTACTTTAAAACATTTTACTAGAAAGTGAATATGAACTGCTTTGATTACCAGCAATTTACCATTTATTTCTTTCGTTCCAATGCTCATAACCTGCCCTAACAGAACAAAAAGATATTGCAATTAATGGTTTCCTACCACATTCAAATAACATTTACTTGCCAGAAAGTTTATGTAAATATGTGTTAAAACCACCATAGTAATTAATAGGTATTTTGAGGGAGATAGTATGAAGCCATGCAAATACAGTCTGTTACCTTAGAGTTTCACCCACTGATTTTAACCATCCTCAGTGGATCTCACCTTGTAGCAATTAACTGTGATGATCTAACTATGGTTTTTGATTTCCCTTATGTCTTCTACATTTATTAATTAAAGTATTCTGTAACAAATATTTGTCTCTTCTCCCTGTTTATTTAATCATTTATTTATATTACTATGGACTTGTGAACATTTATTTTATTCTTTGGTTTATAATTCAACACTACGACTATTTTGTTACACAAATCATTCCACCTTTGCCCATTGGGAGCTCTTTCAGCTTGACTCCTGTGTCTTTTCTACATATACCCATTTTTTTGAAGCATTTATTTAATTTCTGTACTACAAGGTGCTCCAGGGTCATCCTGTATTTACTCTATCCCAGATGTAGAATCAGCCATATTTCCAAGGAGCCCTAGTTTCTTTTATTGGATAATGGTGTTTAGAAACCAAGATCTGGGCACTAGATGTGCTTGTTGCTGGTATGTCACTGCTTCTAGGCCCCTAAGTGAACAGAACTAGAAAATATATATGCTAATAAGCGTATATAAATATATCTGTATTTATTTCTCTATCTACTATCCATCAATCTACAAATATTTATACTGATATCCCTAATTCTAATCCAGAATTCCCTTCTTGCTAATTTGCAAATTCTTCTCTGACATTAAAAACCTGACTCTCATTATATATGTGTATTTTGTAAGATCTTTCTATTATCACTGAAGCTTTTATCACATGTATATAGCATGAAATGGACATCTATAAGTAGGACCAAATAAAAGTAAAAATCTCAATTTGATGCATCTTAATGACCAAGTTTTACTACCTGGCCTAGTAACACAAAGAGAATATTTTTCATTGTCTGTTGTTGAGAATGACCAACCAAATATAATTCAAGAAAACAAGGTTAGATAACAATGAATTACAAAATTTATTTTTCACAACTATAGGCACCGTGTTTGTCCATTGTTCGATTTCTGCTCCTCCTGCTAGTTGCTTGCTGTTGAATTCCATCATATCCTTTGAGGTAAAACCTATTCATTTATAAGAATCAAGTTGCCCACTTAATCTAACAACTCAGCATAACTTGAAACTATTATGTTGTTCTGATTCAACTTAATTGATACTACTTAAGTGGTAAGATCTTCCACGTAATTTCATTTCTCTCCTAATTTAATAAGGGGTAAAAAGATAAAAGATCTTAATATTTTAAAATATTTTTTAACTGTAAGAGTAATATATGCTCATTGTAGAACATTTTTGAAATACACAAATATATCTTAAATAAAAAATTTTAATCACTCATGGTCCACACATTTGGATATAACCTTTGTTTACATTTTAGCACACATCCTTGGTAAGGGTGTGCCTTCTACCACCTCCATTTTTGTTAATATGGATCATATTAAATATATACATATTTTGTACATATTTTTTTCACTTCATATTATACAGAGAAAATTCTGTAATAATTTAAAATATAATTTGGTTGTAGAGCGAGTGAGAATAAACTGAAAGTCTATGAACAGGCCTGAGTACATGTAACAACTTAGTATATGATAAAAGGGATATTAATTTATTGAAGAAAAGATGTTCCATTCAACAAACTGTATTTTTGACAACTGGTTAACCATTTTAAAAAAACAAACAACTCCTATCATTAGATACATATTTTATAACTTATACTAGATTTCATCTGAGAATATTTAAGATTCCAATACAAAAAATAAAATCATAAATAATCTAAAAGAAAGTATAGAAAGTATGGCAATAGGTAGAGAAGTTTAAAATTATCTCATATTTCTGAATTTATTAGAATAATGCTCATACGTTTATTTCTTAATTAGAAAAAAATTAGTTATTACCATTTTAAAAAGTAGAGAGAGAGAAATGATATATTTGTAAACTGGATCCACCAAAGATTTCCATAACTCATTTCACAAGAAAGTACTTAGACAACACCTTACTTAATGTCTTGGTTTTTTTCCACTTGTTTTTAGGATCCAGACACAACCCCCCCAAACTGACTATTTCTTCAAATGTAAATAAGCAAAACTTTCTGGGATGTATTAGAGCATATTTTGGTTGAAAAGGTATTGAAGACGTTTAAGATTTTGGCATTAGAATCTGTTGGCTGAGGTGCCTTCCTCCAGAAATAGAGTAAAAAGATGTATTAGAGCATATTTTGGTTGAAAAGGTATTGAAGAGGTTTAAGATTTTGGCATTAGAATCTGTTGGCTGAGGTGCCTTCCTCCAGAAATAGAGTAAAAGCAGTAGAGAAGTTAGTTTATCACATTTTATTAAGAGTTGGATGAAACTCCTCTGTTGATAAATATATTAATAATAACATCACTACCACCATTCTTGAGTTTTCTCTGTGTCAAACATAGATCAAAGCACTTTACATCAATTACTTCATTTAATACTAACAACTCGGCAAGGTAGGCATCATTATTCTCATTTTAAAATGAAACAAACTAAGGCTTCAGTAAGCAGATTAAGTTCTCCAAAGTCACATATCTTATAGTGGCCTGGCTCCGAATCCTGTGTCATTAACTACATCTTGGGCACATTTTATTTTTCATTAATTAATTCAACACAGATTTGTTGAGTAATTATAATGTCCAGGTATTGTGCTAGATTCTGGGGTTAAAAATGGGCAAAAATAAATAAATAAATAAATAAATAAAACCCTATATACAGGCCTCAGAGAGATTACAGACTAGTTGAAAGGCAAACACTAATCAAATTTTGAAGGGGACACAAATATTCAAATCATAGCATTCATCAAGCGAGTATAAATTAAATTTCAAAATATATACAGTAGCTTCCACTCCCCCTTATCAATAATTTCACTTTCCATGATTTCAGGTACCCATGGTCACTCATAGGCTGAAAACATTAAATTGAAAATTCCAGAAAGAAATAATTCATAGCTTTTCAGTCATGTGCCATTCTGAGTAGCATGGTGAAATCTCGCACTGTCCTGCTCTGCTGTTTCACCGAAGACGTGAATTATCCCTTTGTTATGCCCAGTAGTCACGTAATAGCCTTCTGGGTTATTGGATCGACTGTCCCAGTATTGGTATTACAGTTCTTGTGTTCAAATAATTCTTATTTTACTTAATAATGGCCACAAAGTACAAGAGTAGTGCTACCATATTATTATAATTTTTCTATTTTATTATTACTTACTGTTGTGAATCTTTTACTGTGCCTAATTTATAAATTAAACTTTATCATAAGTATATGTGTATATAGGAAAAGAATAGTATATATAGGTTTCAGTATTATCCATGGTTTCAGACATCCAGTGGGGGTCTTGGAATGTAGACCCTGTAAATAAGGGTACCATATGGTATGTATATTTATATTCATATATACAAAATAATGTTTAATGATCTAATATTAATAACATGCTTTTTACACATTAAGTATTATTGTACTGATCATTAAAAACAATGAGTCATTTTTGTTGATGTAATAAGCTTTCCAAATACTAAATGCAAAAAGTAAGGTTCGGAACTTAGTGCATGATATAATCCCTTTTGTGTAACTTTAAAAATATTATGCACATATGTAAATATTAATTTGAATGTTTCTTCCATAGACTACAGGTAGGCAGAATGTGAAGCACATATTGCATATTTTCTGACATTCTCTAACTAAGGTGGGATAGGATGCACTTGAGGATTATCACTCAATTTTCTAGGTTCATTAGATTTTGATGCAGGAGTGAGGGGGGAGTGACTGTGTTCAATGTTTCAAGGAATTTTAATGCATATTATACATTTTCCTCATTGAAATACTTCCCACCTCGTCTCCTTAAATTGGAGAAAGAAATCAGTTCAGCTTTTTCTCTATTTTAAAAAGGAAATAGCTTTAGTGAAATAAGGAAATACCACAGTTCACAGTTTTTCAGATGCTTTTACCAAAGGAAACATGAGAATAGCCAAATTCATTCTGTCCTTGGACACAAGCACAATTTACTGGAATAGGTGTACTTTATTCTATGTTAAAATTACTTTAAAATTACTGTAGCATAAAATATTAAATTTATACAAATACAACTAAAAAATGGGTGAATTTTCCTAAGACCTGGGAGTTTCTAACTCTGTCTGACTCAATATCTAGAACAATTAAAGAAAATATTTATAAAAATGACTAAATAAAAATAAAAATAAATTTGAGAAGTGTGCAGAAAAATCACCATAAGCAATATCAAAGATATATCACAAATTATACAAAAAATTGCAACATTTATCACAAAAGGTAAGTGTTTCTAGTATACAAGGAATCTTAAAAATTAGAAACTAAAGTCAAAAAGTCCTATAGAAAAATGGACAAAAATCATGGTAAGAACATTCACAAAAAATATTAAAATTATCAACTTCATTCACGATAAGAAATGTAAAAAATAACACTGAGATATTATTTCTCACCCATCATAGGGGCAAAATGTCAAAAGTTTATAAGACACTGTTGGCAAGACACTGGGAAACAGGTCCTCTCATATAGTGCTGGAAAAAATGCAAATATTTTTTGTTATTGAAAAATATTGGAAACTACCCAAATGCCCAATTTGTTGAATGAACTAAGATACATACACACAATGGAGTCTTAAAAGACTATAAAAAATAAAAGTCATATCTACAAAATCATATAGAGTAATTTCTAAAATACATTAAATGAGAAAAACTAAGCGCAGAAAGATTATAAAGCATGTTACTTTTAATGTAAGAAAGAGGAAATTAAGAAATATACGTGCCATTTGCTCACTCTTGAAGAAAAAATCACACGGAAAGGATAAACTAGGAAAAAATGGAATTGGATACCTAAAAGAGATGGGGGGGGGTAAAAAGAGTAGAATGGGGTTAGGATAGGGAGTGACACTTCTCTGAGTAAACATTTTTGGAATAATTTAGACTTTAAAAGCATAGTAAAGCTCTATACATTTAAAACATTAAATTAAGTCGACAAAGATGAGGAAAAAGACTAAAAAGTGGATCGAACAAAAATATATGAACCCAGCTATCTCAAATACTTAACATAATCAGATAAAAGGGGGAAAAGAAGGAACCCAGGTAACTTTTGAACACAGTCCTTTGACTGTTGTCTTGACCCATTTCCACTGCTTTAACAAAATACCTGAGACTGGGTAATTTATAATAAATAGCAATTTAATGAGCTCATGGTTCTGGAGGCTGGGAAGTCCAAGAGCATTACGCCACCATCTGGTGAGGGCCATCTCATGGTGGAAGGGCAGAAGACGGAAGCAAGCATGAGACAGAGAGAGGCACTGGGGGTCATACTCACTTTATAACAATCCACTCTCATAATAACTAACTAACTTCTGTGATAACAACATCAACATTAATCTGTTCATGAGGACAGAAGCCTCATGACCAAATCACTTCATATTAGGCCCCACCTCCCAGCACTGTTGCATTGGAGATTGTTTCCAACTCAAGAACTTTTGGGAAACACATTCAAAACATAGCAATTGTAGATTCTCATTCTAAGGGGAAAACTGGAAGTATATTTTGATTTTTTTCATTATTAGGTTTTTGGACTGCTTTGCATGTCACAGTTTTGAAACTATTTTATGTTTAATACAGAATTGAGAAAATGAGTAAATATGTTGATGTTAGGATGCAGGGAAAAGGGAAATACAAATATGGAATGGGGGACACCAGGAGAAACACTGAGGAAATGGGATGAAATTGGAAGTATCAGTATGAACTTGTGATTTCTAATACATACTCATAAACACACACACACATGCACACACGCACACACACACACACACACACACACACACACTCTCTCATTACCTACCTTTGTCCAGTGAGTTATAATTACACTCAAATAGCCATGAGCACACCTTGCACACACACACACACACACACACACTCTCATTACCTACCTTTGTCCAGTGAGTTATAATTACACTCAAATAGCCATGAGCACACCTAGTATACAGGTCTTGGTTTTTAAATATCATTACATGCAAAAGGGGATCAGGGCACTTGTAGAAATGTCTGATTTCAAAGCTAGGGCAGGGACTATACAAGGTGAGATTGGTACATATCATTGTTCCAGAAAGAAAGTGCTCAAATAATAATAATAATAATAGGGTCATGTCAGGAGGACACAAGAACCAGTTTAAATGAGTTACCTCTTGGCCAAATATGAGACAAATTGAGAATCAAAATAATTCATTACCCACTGAGTAAAAGAGTAATCCATAAGTCATATTGATAATTAATTAGAAGGAAGAAGGGAAGCGTTTCTAGTAATAGGAGTGGTTGAGTTGGAAAAATCATCATTTTGCAATCATTGTTTAAAAGATTTCTTCTAGAAGGAACGATCAATGGATGCTAATGGGGCGGGGAGGGGTAGTTGGGTGCAGAGCAGTATATCCCCACAGGCAGTTTATTAGTTGCAAGGGAAAATATATTCTCCACTGTCTAGTGAAGAATATGAGCAACTACTCATAACTGGATGATCTAAATTAACATCACCAGAGAGGGACAGACGTGTGTGTCTCCTTATGTGTTTGATACCCTGGGAAAGATCCAGTATTACTTATATAATATTCCAGCCAGGGATGCATAACCTAATTCTAGTCATGAGGAAATATTAGACAAACCCAAATTGAGTGACACTATAAAATATCTTGTCTGTCATCTTCAAAAAATGACAGTGTCAAGACAAATAACAGAAAACTGAGAAATAGTTTCAGATTAAAGGAGAGCTAAGAGACATGACATTTGAATGCAATACATGATTCTGGATCGGGTCCTGAACCAGAGGAAAAATGCTATAAAGAACATTATTGGGACAACTTGCAGAATTGGGATAAGGTCTGTGAATTAGATAAAATACGGTTTCTACATCAAATTTCTTGAATTAGGTAATAATACAATCATTACATATGAAAATATATTTGTTCTTGAGAAATGCATATTGGGCATTAGGGACAAAAGAGCATGACATTAAATTTACTCTCAAATAGAGCAGGAAAAATAAATTATATATATATATATGTATGTATATTATACAAACACACACATTTATATCAATATATTAGAAAAAGAGTGAGAGAGAGGACAATAAAACAAATGTAACAAAATGCCAAAAATGAGGGAAATTAGGTAAATGTGTACGGGAGTTTTCTGTGCTAATCTTGCAACTTCTATGTTCATCTGATATCATTTCAAAATAAAAATTTAAAAATCCATGGAAATATTTATGAAGGCATTAAATATTTCAAATCTGGGTCTTTGAGTAGAATTAGATCTTATTGTTGTAAATGAACAGAGGTAATAAAACTTGGAGCTGCAAAATTTTTTATCTCGTTTGCTTTGATAGCATCTTAGTTGAGCAGATATTAGTTTCATTGTGTTGCATAAATGAAAGGCATTTTATCAAATATCACAGTAGTAAGAAAACCTTACTCCTCCTTTATAAAAACCAGAGCCTATCAAGCATTTTAAATGTACTGCTAATCATCTTCTAATGAATTCTTCAAAAAGTTGAGCTATTTTGTGAACAACATTAAAATCAGCGATTTCCCTTACAGAAATACCCTAAACAAAGTCCTCTCTATATTCTTTCAGCAAGATACTTTATAGTCCATCCATATCAAATGGGATTTCATTACCAAGTATTTATGTAAACTTGAACTTGAAATGTAAAGTGGTTACTTATAATTCAGTCCAGACAGAAGAGAATAAGCAACAAAAGATCTTCATTTTAGTACCTGCTGATCTTCCAGCCCCTGTAGACATGCTTTGGTTCTTTGTACTTGTAGCAATATTTACTAATATTGCTAGACTGGAACATATTCTTTTCAGTTTGGTTGAACACAAAATAAATCTGCATCTAATTTCCTAGGCAATTGTACATCCATTCTAGAATTCTTTAGGCAAAACACTCTGGGTAGGTATGTGCAGCCATGGAAAAAATAGATATTGTTTTATACTTCTCTCTCATAAATCTCACCCTTGATTCTGTCAGAAAATCACTTTTGTAAAATAACTCAAAGTGGAAATTTTACATGAGCAATTTCCTGACTAATCATTTCTAAGTAAAAGGAGTTAAACATGCAAATATGAATGAAAACTTTTCTAACATTATTTAAGGTGAGAAATAATTTAATAGAATATTATAATTTGGAACTGTTCCAAGTTTTTTGGATCACGTGATTTTTTTTTCCTAGTCAAGGGGTCTTCAAAAACTTCATGGAGAGATTTGTATTGTATTTTAATTGCATTTTTTTTCTGAAAACTTTTATTATATTTCTCAAGCAATTCGGCATAGAAAGTACAATACAGTTCTTGAGCAATTAGAGATAAAAAATGAATGCATTATTAAAGTAATTATATTAGTGGTTACCAAGTAACTATTTGAAGAATTAATTACTGCAATGTTGTCTCACACTCAATGCAATTTTCTAATTGTAAAACTATGCAAAAAATAGTTTTAGTAACTGACTCGAAAGTTCAATTTAGAGCAAAAATCTCAAATTAAGTAAATTAGAATGGATTTATTTATAATTTATTATATAATTTTTCAAACATACATAGAACTGAAGAAAAAAATAGAATAAATGACAGTGCACCTGTAATCCAGTTTCAACAATGATCAATTCCTGGTCAATCTTTTCTTATCCATATCCTTCTACCTACCACCTCACTGAATTGTTAGGAAGCAAATTCAGACTCTATTAATTTCATCCGCAAATATTTGGCATATATCTCTAAAAAATAAAAGCTCTCTTTAATATCAAACCACAATATCGTTATCATTCTAAAATAGTTAATTCTTTAATAGTTACCAAATATTAGAAGTAAAGAATTTAAAAGAACAAAATAACACTAACCTACTAAAATTGGTGATTTAAAAAACATACTATATGTTCTTACTATATGTCAGGGACTATGGTAAGCACCACCCATGTAAAAGTGATAATTGCCCTAAAATGTTTGAATCTCTGAGTAAATAGGTAGACAGAATATGAAAATGCTATGATATATGGCAGAATGTAGCATGCTTTCTGAGGGCAAAAGAAGGGTATCAAACTCACCATGTGATGACAGCTAAAGGGCAGAGAGAACTTCAAATAGGTGGCAGTCTGAGAAGAAGTAACTCAGACTCAGTGCTGTTCAAGAGCCACCTCACACCAGCTTGTCAGAGCCAATTTGGCACATCTCCTCTCAATTCGCACTCAGGGCCATCACGTTGGTAATGTAATCTTGGTGGAAGTATTTACACCACAGAAATTGGCAATCATCAGAGCTTTCCTTCCTGCCCTAACTCAGAGAGCTGATTGTTAAACATTTACAAGCATAGTAATAGGTACAAGAAAGGGCTTTTTAGGTAGGTAGAGTAGGCAACTTCTGCCAAGGCTCAGAGATGAGAAAGGGCATTAAATGGTTAATTTATCAACAATATCAAGTATATTTGGTGAGGACATATTATCAATCCATGGGACATTCTTTTCTCACATACCTGTGGCTCATTCCCCTATCTCCTTCAATTTTTTACTTAAACATCACTTTCACAATGAGAAATTGCTGACACTCTAGTTAAAATTGCAAATGTCCTTCCAGCTTACAACCCTGGTCTCCCTTATCCTACTCCATTTCATCCAGAGCCTGTATTACCTTCTAACTTCTTTTTCTCCTCACTATCCATCTCAGAATGTAGCTTCATGAAGACAGAGATTCTGTTTCTTCACCAATGTTTTCCAAATGCCTACCCTGTATGACATACTGAATGAAATAATCAATCAATGAAATGAATGATACATGATATATAATTCCCACTATGACTGAGACCAAAAATTTGATTTTTTACCTAGGCAGTGTTAGGAGGGCAGAGATGTGCAGAGAATATAAAAGGATCTCTCCACAAACCACCAGATTATGTGGTTGGTGCTTTAGTTATCTCATTGAACAACTCACATCAACCCTGCATGATAAGCGACTATTACAATATCAACGGTAATAACATTGAGAGTCGGAGGATTTAAAAAGCTAGCTCAAGATAATAAAACAAGTTTATCATCAGAAATTCAAATCCAGGTATGCCTGGGCCTGGTACCCAGGATTTTTTATTATACCTCATTACCTCCCAAGCTTCTATTCAACACACATTCCACAATGATTTTAATTCCAAGGTCAACATCACACTCTGTAGACAACATCACACATTGTAGAATTTTAATTCCAAGGTCAACATCATACACTGGGTTCCCTGAGACACAGTACCTGAGACTCTTAGATTTTCTTGCAGGTGGAGTGTTGGAGAGGGTGTTTGGGAACACCTGTCTTGGTGAAGGAAGATTGACAGAACGGAGGGAGGCATTGAGTTATGATGCAGTTGCAACAGAGGCTTCAGCCTATTCTACTACAAGCTATGGAGCTATATGGCCTGCAGATTGTTCTCATTGAGGCCAGGGGACCAAGTCTTGATATACCAGCATCAGTCAGTCATTTTATGCCGGGAGCGGGTATAACCTTGAGCCCTTGAGCAAGATAGCTTTCACCAAAGGTAATGCCTGGAGAGGGCCTCAGTTGTGAGCTCATAGCAATCAAAACTCTGGACAGCTGGGGGAATGAGCCAGTCCTAAAGGTGATCTGGGTGGCATACCACAGTATCTATTATGTCACCAGATTAATATTATGATGACTATTCCCCAAAACACTAGTGATTTAAATAAATTCAACTCACTTCAAAATACTTTAACACAGAATAATGAAAAAAGTAGAGGAAAATAAAAACTGGTACTTATGTATAATACACGAAAGAAAAAACTAAAAAGTACACAAAACAATTATCAAATAGCAAATTTAAAATAAAATTAGATACTAATGAACTCAGTGGGAACCCTATGATTCTGCATATCTTTCTTTTGTACTTCTCAACCAAATTAAGCCTCTTACCAAACTGGTTTATCTCTTAAGTCTCAAATTGTTTGCCTCCATTCTATGGATTTCCAAAATAGCATAATTTGAAAATAAGAATAAAAAATTTCTGACTATCCTTACAATTTTTTTACTTTGAAAGATCTGACAGAACAATTCAACATACATTTAGAAAACTTTTAGAAGGGTACTGGTGTATTTATTTTGACAGATTTAAAGATGGAACATGTCCAGCCCTTAATGGATAAGGATCACTTTTGGCTGGAAAACCATGGAAAAAAACATCATGAAGAAGTTGTTTAAACTGTATCAGGAAGGATGAGTAGGACCTTATAAATGGAAATTGGATGCAGCATGAAATAACACAGAGGCAAAAGTAATGTTATCTTCAGAGGCAGAAGAAAAACAAACAAACATGATGTAATATTAACCTCCAAAATGGTTAGTATTGCAAGTCATGTTTTTTGAGAGTTTGGGTTTTTATTTTGGAATAGTAGAAGATAAAGCCAAAAAAAAGTAAATTTGAAATCATGTCTTAGGTCTTGAAGTTCAAAATAATAAATTCGGTCTTTAGTAGGCATTGGGATGTAACTAAATGCTTTTGGAGAAACCTGTGGCATCATCAAAACATCTTTGTATATATAAGCATGTCATGGTACAGCCTGCCTTAGCATTTATAGGATCTAATGCATGACTGTAAATGGAGGCCCTCATACTACATGTCTAATAAAGTACTGTACTACCATGAAAAATATTTCTCCATAATAATCTGGAAGACTAAATTCAAATTATAATTGTGTTCTTCAGATTTCCAAACCCAGTCCTAGAACGTGACCACATGGCAATAGATGGCCATGACCCCTCATCTACTGGCCTACTCCTGCTTTCTACCAAACCTTGAGTGACCCACATATCCAAACACTGTCCACTTTATTCCCCCTGCCACCTAAGAAAATAGCTAGTTTTGCCTCTAGGGTACATACAACTAGGTAATGAACATTTACAAGGAAAGACCCAAAAAAGAGCCCTCCCAAACCCTAGAAGGACGAGAAAGTCAGAGGTCTTAGGTTTCTGAAGGATGGTCTAGAAGGAGATGTTCAGGCTCCAGGTGGGCATATGCTTCTGACTCCAAAGATTCCTTTTACTTTGGGAAGAGGCCCAGCAGAAGAGGGCTTCTGGGACATACAGCTAGAGCTCAGGGCCAGGGCAGGGGCTCTACTTGGCTGGGATTAGTGTTGTGATGCTTTGATATACTGGGACATGATGAATGAGAAAACAAATCTAATAGTATGAGCTACAGGTTAAAAAAAAAGATCTGAATTGCAATGGAAACAATGATGAAAGAGAGAAAGAAATGAATGTGAGAAATACTGTGGAAGAATAGACAATAAAATTTGGCATCCAAATATGGAATAGGGAGAGTGTTGATAAGAGAGGGGGGTTGTGGACGTTGTCCTTAACTTTCAAGCCTCAGTAACTAGGGAAATTAAGGTGTTATTAACAGAAGAACTTGTTTGAAGGGAAAATAATGCATTTGAGAAAGAAATTTAATGCAAGTAGAAGCTGCTCTCCCACAGTATTGCCCGTAAGTATATCCAACTCTATTCTTATGGGAACCCAGAGATAGATGATCCACTTTCCAAACCTTGAAAGAAATAATAAAAACTATAAATGTAAACTATCTCATCAATCAGGTAAACATTATTTCCCATTCTCAAAAACACATATAATTTTGCTACTGTAAATAAATAAATTTGGCTGTGCAGCACTTTTTACGATCTGTAGACATTGCTAGAAGGAAATTGTAAAATCATAGTCCAATTCTTAGTGACTCACTCTGCTTTAACAAATAGAAAATTAATAAAATTGTTGTGCCTAGTGATAGAATAACTTATCCCATTCCTCTTTAATAAAAATACCAGTGGAATGTCAAAGTAATAAAAACAAACATGGTATTTGGTAGTCTCAGGCCTGTGACAACTGACCTAGAAATCTTAAGTACTCATCAGTGGCATATAATGACATGGTGATCATAGGTTACACCACGGCAGCATACAGGATAGTGTATGTAGGAAGTTAGAAGGATATAAAATATCAGTAGCTTATTGTAGAAAAGGTTCTAAAACATGTTCTTTTTTCATGCTCTAAAATCCTCACTATTCTGGGGTAGGTCCAGAAACATAGAAGTATATCTTTTATGTTTCCCTTATATATATTCTTAAATACTTAATGCATAATTTTTAAGTTAATAAATTTTAAAATTAACTTCAGGTATTTGTTTCACAATTCTTGACTATTTTTTTGGTAGTACAATTCAAAAACCTTAAAGTAGTCTATTTCTTCAGGATAGCAAACCCATGTTTCTAAGAGAAATAAGTCCATATGGATGTGGGTGGTAGAAAACCTACATTCTTCTTATGGACTGTTTGCGGAAAATGTTCCTTTCAAACCAACATGTTTCCCCATATGGGAAGCAGGTTTGCAGCAAAGATGCTGTTGAGTAGACAGTGAGAGAGGCAGTCAGCCATCTGGGCAGCAGGCAACTGTCATCTACTGATGCTTAGGACACCACTAAGCACAGACCAGACACTCAAGAATGTTCTAGAAAACAGAAGGAAAGCCATTATACTTGATAGGATAAACTCCTCATACACACAGGTCTGGGCTGTGGGTAGTTTGAGAAACTGTTCTACAAAAGCTTAAAGGGGAAAGGAGGGTAACAGGTTAATTTCTTTCAAAATCATGTCTAATTAGCAATGGAAAACTAGGGCTGAGGCTGAGTTAAAAGCACAAGTATTTTTAGGCTTAGTGAGTCTCTATTATTTAAATTATGTAGACAGATAGAGTATAAATGTCCTGAAAGTCTCAGGAGAGTAAGAATTAAGAGAAAATAAGGCAGCTACATGCTTTTCTTCCATACCTAATTTGGGGAATAGTAAAAAGATGAAACTACCATGTATTGAGAACTCCCTATGACATCCATTCTTCCCCTTGTCCAGTCACTGCTGCATGTAGGTGTACGGGTATACCTAATTTGGGGAATAGTAAAAAGATGAAACTAGCATGTATTGAGAACTCCCTATGACATCCATTCTTCCCCTTGTCCAGTCACTGCTGCATGTAGATGCAGTGTGGTGAACTGGAAAGACAATAGCACATGCTATCAAAGAGACCTGTGTTTGAATCCTAGCTTTTCTGCCGACTCCACAAGGTTTGGGGCTAATAATGACTGCTGTAAGTATTAAATGGAATAACACGTGTAGGAGTATTTAGCACAATGCTTTGGAAGGCTGAAAATCTGTCTTGCTTACCTTTAAATATCCCAATGTCAAACAGTGAACAATACATATTTGCTGAGAGTGAACAGACAATTAAAATTAAAAGGTGAACACACATTAAAAATGCATGCTGTTTAAATTTTACATACTGTACCATGATGTATTATAATAATATATAGGTATCTGGCTTATCTATTCTTTAATAGTTTATCTTACATTTCCTAATGTGGGATATAAGGACCCGTGCTTGTTCATTTTACTTTAATCAGTACAAGAATAAACACATTATGTAAAATATACATTTTATTTTATTTATTGTGTTATTTCCTTAATGAGTATGAAAACTAATTTACCTAAAATCAAATCAAATCAAGTCCTTTTTCACATATGTGATTTGCAAATATTTTCTCCCCGTCTATGGGTTGCCTTCTCCTAATCCTAATAATGTCTTTCAAAGAACGGACATTCTTATTTTTAATGAAGTCTAATTTATCTTTTTTCTTTCTAGTATGGATCATGTTTTGGTGTGATATCTTAAAAAATCTTTAACTAACTGAAATTTACAAAGTTTTTCTCCTGTGTCTTTTTTCTAAGAAATTGATAGTTTTGGTTTCACATTTAGGTCTATGATCCATTCATTGTAAGTTAATTATTGTAGACGGTGCAAGGTATGGATCCAAGTTTTATTTTGTTTTGCTTTTTACTTAATGGTTATTCAACTGTTTCAACACCATTTGTGGAAAATGCTGACCTATCTTAATTGAATTAATTGACCTATCTTAATTTGAACCTTTGTTAAAAATCAATTGGCTAACGCTATGGACCGAATGTGCCACCCCACCCCCAATTTATATGTTGAAGTCCTATCCCCCAATGTGATAATTTTGGAGACAGGGACTTTGGAAGATAATTAGGTTTAGATGAGGTAGTGAGAGTGGGGGGGGCTCTTGTGATAATGTTAGTGCCCTTATAAGAAGAGATACCAGAGAGAGTGTGGTTCATCTCTCTCCCATATGCAAGCACCAAGGAAAGACCATGTAAGCACAAAGCAAAGAGGATGCCTGCAAGCCAGGAAGAGGTCCATCAATAGAACCTAACCATATTGGCACCCTGATCTCAGACTTCCAGCCTCCAGAATTGTGGAAAATCAACTTCTGTTTGTTAAGCCACCTAGTCTATGGTATTTTTGTTATGGCAAAGTTGACTAAGCTGACAAAGACAGCAAAATACATGTGGTAAATTCCTGGACTCTACTCTGTTCCATCAATCTGTCTATCTTGACATCAATATCGCACTGGCTTGGTTACTGTAGCTTTAACATATGTCTTAAAATCGGTAGAGTTAGTTTTCCAACTTTGTTCATCTTTTCTGAGTTCTGTGGCTATTCTAGGTCCTTTACATTTCTACATGATTTTTAAAACCACATTGGCAATTTCTACAGAAAAGCTTGCTTGGATTTTGATTGGGATCGCACTGAAAGTATAGACCAATCTGGAAGAATAATACTGAGTTTTAAGATGTATGAACACAGTATATCTCCAAATTTTGCTTGGAAGTGTTTTGCAGTTTTCAGTCTACAGATATTATGTATCTTTTTGCCAAATTTATCACTGACTACTTCTTGATGCCATTATAAATGATAATTTTTATTTCAATGACTATTTCCTTATTGCTTGATTAAATCATGGGTACCTATAAGATTATTTATTGACATTTTTTCAAAATTGCCCTGGGAAGAGTTGGTGGACTTGGGCTTCTTAAATACTACTTGAAATATCCTAAAGAGAATGCCTGGGGTATGGGGTAAGACAATTATCACACAGTATATTTTTCTAAAATATCCCCCACTCCTATCTTATTGTGTGATTGAGAAATGAGAACCATGCAAGACCAAATGCAGCTGGAAATGCTCATTTCATGCAGACATAGTCTTAGTCAGAATACATGAGTAATGTTCCATTCAGAGATAATTTCTGGCAAGAATATTCAGACAGCTTTAAAACATTATTTTTACAGGCATCATAAGTGATTAGTGTAATGACAATGAACCTAACCAATTAAAATCTTTATTGCCTGACCAAAGTATGATTTATGAGTCATTTTTCTTCTAAGTTGTATAAAGAAAAAATTAAGAAGCAATCATTTAGACTTGGAAGGAATAAGAATGACAGACACAAAACACTAGCTGAGTTCATTAACAAGGAAATTAGCTTCAAATGAAACATTTTAATATCTGTTTTTAAAGAGATTTTCAAATTTACATTATTTTTTCTTATCTTGTGGCACCTGAAGGGAATTCTTTGTCTGAATGACATGTTAGAGAATAACAATGAGAGACTGAATTGTTTTTGTAAGTAGCTCAATTTCCATCATTGAAAATGACCTTATATTTAAGGCAATAGGAATAAAGAAACTATTTTGTGGAAAAATACTAAGAAACTCTGATGTTTCCCCAACAGTCTACAAAAATTTGATCCATTTTATATAAACCATCAGTCATATAAGCAGGCCCAAAGCATTTCTCTAGGAGAAAAGTCCTCTTTCATAAATCCCCTTGCATTTATCAGCTAAATCAATTACTAAGTTATATGTAAGTCTACAGTGTATGGTAAAGCATTAACAAGATTATCACATAAATTCAGACACCAATAAACATTGATTGGTGCAACTAACTTTACAATCCAGGTGAAGCTGTTCTTCAGAGAAGTTCAGAAAGTATGGGTTAAAATTTTTGAGTTTTTGATCAGGACAGAAAACAATTAAGGATAAATATTCTAATTTCTGGTTTGAGAAACACCTTTTTTTATTGTAACAAAGTTGATTTTACATATCTGTGGGGTACAGAGTTGAATATCATTATCTGGGTCCAATATGTGATGCTCAAATCAGGATAATTAGTACATTCGACATTATATGATGTAATTGGCTTTTGTGTCCCTTTATCTGTTCCTCCTTTATCTTACATCCCCCTCCCCCTTTGACAACTTTGCTAACTTTTGTTCTGTTCTCTCCTGTTGAAAGTTCAATGTATTCTTATTCTTATGATTGTTGTATCTTTCTTTTTCTTTTTCTTTTTTTTTTGTTTTAGTTTATATTGTTTTAGCTCCCACTTATGAGTGAGGACATGCAGTATTTATCTTTCTTTTTCTTTTTTTTTTCTTTTTTTTTTTTGTTTTAGTTTATATTGTTTTAGCTCCCACTTATGAGTGAGGACATGCAGTATTTCTTTCTGTGCCTGGCTTCTTTCACTTAACATAAATTTTTCCAAGTTCATCCATGTTGAGGTGAATGGCAGTTTTTCATCCTTTTTTTTTTAGGGGAGAGTAGTATTCCATTGTGTATATATACCACGTTTTCTTTATCCAGTCTTCTGATGATGGGCATTTAGGTTGATTCCAACTCTTGGCTATTGTAAATAAAGCTGTGATAAATATGGGGTGCAGGTATCCCTTCAACATAATAATTTCCATTTCTTTGGGTATACACCCAACAGTGGAATTACTGGATTGCATGGCAGTTCTATCTGTAGTTGTTTAAGGAAACTTCATACTGTTTTCCATAAGGGCTGCACCAATTAATAGTCTCACCAACAGTGTAGGAGGGTTCCCCTTTCTCTGTATCCTCACCAGCATTTGTTGTTCTCTGTCTTTTTGATAGTGAGTCTAACTGAGGTGAGATGATATCTCAGTGTTGTTTTGATTTGCATTTCCCTGATGCTGAGTGATGTTGAGCATTTTTTCGTGTGTCTGTTGGCCATTTGTATGTCTTCCTCTGAGAAATACCTATTGAACTCCTTTGTCAATTTTTTAATTGGGTTATTTTTTTTTATTTTGCAGCTTTTTAAGTTCCTTATATATTCTGGATATTAATCCTTTGTCAGATATATAGTTTGCAAATATTTTCTTCCACTCTGTAGGTTGTCTTTTCACTCTATTAGTTGTTTCTTTTGCTGTGCAGAAGCCTTTTAGTTTGATATAATACCATTTCCTTTTCATTTTGCTGTGTGGAAGAACACTTATTTTAATAGTGATCACTTTACCAGAAACAGATTTGCTTGAGAATGGAGAGAAAATGAGTTTAGTTTTGTCAAAGTGCTATTTGAGGTACCTGAATGACATCTAAGTGGACATGCCCCATAGAAAACTGGATCTGGACATCAGAAAAAATGTCTGAAATGGAGATTTAGATAAGGTAATGTTGCTATGACACTGTGTTTTTCCCATAATATCACTTAGCACACTGTATATTTTAATCTCTTGATTACCTGTAAATCCTGAATAGGAGGGTTAAGCTAAGGCCAGAGAAGTGAGAGAACTCTGCCCTCCTTAATAGGCCAGCTCCCAGTTTCCCTACTTCTCCAATCTTACAATTGGAATAGTGATACTAATACAGCAATTCTGGCTCTTTCTAGTCAGTTCTGCAAAAAGAAGCTGGTCCTAACTACTGACAGCTTTCTGGCTTTGGACCTTAGCCACAAATCCAGAACAACAGGGAAAAAATTCCCACTAGATACTATGTTACATTTTACATAGATAATTCATTATAATCCTTACAAGAACAAGCTTCACTAAAAGCCAAATTAATTATAATGTTCATTAAAACCCAAGGGAAAAAAAAGTATTAAATCTAAACCAGAACAAAAAATCTTTGAGCTTTGGGTGCTGGAAACAGAGAAGGGTTCTAAGGTTAAAGAAATGAGCTGGAGCTGGACAGAAGAGCTCATGAGAAAAGGGTGAAGGAATCATGGCCCTGTGCAAGAAGGTAACTGGGACAGAGCCTTTCTTAAGGCCAGTATCTTGGTGCATTTCTTTTTTTTTTTTTTAATTTAATTCTTTCCTTACAATTAAATATATATGTATATATTTTTTAAATTTTTATTTTGTTGATATACAATGTGGTTGATTATTATGGCCCATCACCAAAACCTCCCTCCCTCCTCCCTCTCCCCCCTCCCACCCAACAATGTCCTTTCTGTTTGCTTGTTGTAAAAACTTCAAAGGATTGTAGTTGTTCTATCTTCTTCCCCCCCCCCCCCCCCCCCCCCCCTTTTTTTTTTTTGTGTGGGGTTTTTTTTTTTTTTTTTTTTTTTTT
>NW_007729360.1:124608-132026 GCF_000696425.1 Galeopterus variegatus | reverse complement strand
TGTGTGTGAGTGAATTTATTTATTTATTTTTAACTCCCACCAATAAGTGAGAACATGTGGTATTTCTTTTTCTCTGTCTGACTTGTTTCACTTAATATAATTCTCTCAAGGTGCATTTCTATACACAAGACACAAGCAGTAGAAATAACTCTCTGTTGGCCGAAGGAAGTATCAAGAAGGATTTCTATGAGAAAGACAGAAACCTAAGCCTTGCAAACAGGACACCTAAATTCTTTCTATCCTGTCTTAAGGATACAAGGACATAAACCTAAAGGCCATCCTTGCAGAGGCAAATGTAAAACATATGAAACAGATGCACAGAGATGCTCAGTAACCTGGGCACAGGGGAATCGCTTGGCCCACTAACTCCACTGAAAATTGGCATGCAGTAAGCAAACACACACACATACATACACAGCCAACAACAAAAAAGCATACACAGCCAACAACAGAAAACCCCACACCACAGCTACAATGAGCCATACAAAAGCAAGTCAGCAGATAGGACAAATAGAAGAGTATGTACCCCAAAGTGAGGGTAATAGAAAGTTCAAAGAATGTGACATTTAAAAAAAATTAATAAACATACACAGCCAACAACAAAAAACCCCACACCACAGCTACAATGAGCCATACAAAAGCAAGTCAGCAGATGGGACAAATAGAAGAGTGTGTACCCCAAAGTGAGGGTAATAGAAAGTTCAAAGAATGTGACATTTAAAAAAAATTAATAAAAAGATAAAGCAAAGATAATATAAGCAAAAAATCATACAAAAGCCATTTAAAATAATAATAATGATAACAGTTAACACTTATTGAACACTAAGCATTTGCCAGATATCATTCTAATATACATACATACTATATCCATTACTTGGCTTATTAATCACCTCAACCCTATATGGCAAGTACTATTATTTTCATCTTACAAATCATAAAGCAGAGAGGTGAAGACAAATAAGATCCCGATCTCATAAATGATGGAGCTGGGCTCGAACCCAGGAAGTCTCATTTCAGAGCTCACACTCTTAACCACTATAGTGCACCAAACAGAAATTCTAAAAATAATTTTATATAATAGTCATCGGAACCTACTCAGTAGATGTATTTTACTGAAGACTTGATATCACTAAAGAAGTAGAGAACTGCACAACAATCTGAGGGAATTTGCCCAGATTCCATTACAAATGTGGCACAGTGTAATACAGAGAAAGAAGACAGAAACGTGAATAAGGAGATCTGGACAGCAGAACGAGGAGGCTAACCCCAGACTATTAAGAGTTCCAAGGGAGATAACAGAGAAAATAGGGGAGAGCAAACATGCAGAGATAGTTCTGAGAGTTTTCTAGAACTGAGAAAAACTACATTCTCAGAGTAAGGGGCACATAGAATCACATGAAGGATAAATAAAACATGTCTGTGCCTACACTGATTATAGCAAAAATGCATACGGCCAAAGACACAGAAACAGCTTTCAGAGAAAAAGACAGCTTACTTCTAAAGGAACAGTGATGTGACCGACTGCAGGCTATTGATGCCAATAGCCAATGTGATATTTAAAAAGCTGAAGAAAAATAAATTTTGACCAAGATCTCTATTACTAAAGAATTAATCTAAAAGAAATAAGCTGGATGAAAGAAGTAATACGAGGCAAAGTAACTGGTAAACAAGTTTATAAACCTAAATGAGTAGTGTCTTAAAAAATAAGCAATAATAATGACTAATATTTGGGGATTTACCAACCAGGTGGAAATAAACACTAGAAAACTACATAGAAGACAGGTAGGAGAAATTTGGAGTTAAACACACTTATATCTTTGTATTATTCAACAGAAGGATAGAGCTACTGATTAACATTTCATGTTAAATGTATAAATTAAAAATGTAAAGATTAATTATAAGAAGTAGAAAAAGAATATAAAATTTCTAAACCAAAGAATGACATAAATTCAATGAGTGTGGCAGTGGAAGGAAAAGGAAGAAAAATGATATATTTACCCAGAATGAAACAGAACAAGATCTCACATGTGTAAAATTATAAACATAAATAAAAGAAGCTTACATACCAGTATATTTATAAACGCAGATACAGGCAATAAAGTACAGACACATGAGCAATGAGGATGCACACAACCAGCTTCCCAGTGGTGATACTGAGAGGAAGCAAAAGTACTAGGGAGGATGCAAAACAGGCTTGAATTGTATCTATAATGTTTTATTTCTAAATAAATAAATGAATAGTAATCAAATTCAAATATGGCAAAATATTTAAATGCCATGTCCAGTATTTATTATATTATTTTCTGTGCTATAATTTTATTAATTTTTTAAAATAAAAAAATACTTGAGAAAAAAAAAAGAAGCAGATTCATAAAAGTTAATTAACTTTTCCAAGATCACAATCTATGATGGGGGAAGCTGGGGAAATACAGACTTCCAATTTCTAATACCAAAGTCTGTTCAACTGACTCTTTCATTAACACTGACAGGGCCTGGCATGTGGCATAGGTGTTCAGAATGAGAGGCAACAGCTGGGACAGTTCCTGGAGACAGTGGTCTGGTATGCTTGCTGACAGTGGTCTGGTATTAAATGCCACCATTTAACAGGAAGCTTCAGGGAAGCGTTTGGCATTCAGGGGTCTCTTGCAGTTGTAAAGAGGCCAAATTCTCAGAGAATCAGAGGCTATGACCTAAGAAAACAGATATCATCTAGTTTAATTGGCTTAGTTTACAGATTCAGAAAGGGAGGAGACCCAGAGAGGTTAACTGGTTTGCTCAGAGTTGTATAACCAGTGAGTGGTTGGCTCAAAATCTAATTCTACATAATCAATTATACCAAGCGCTGTAAACTTTAGTCAAGAAGTAACGGAACATTTTTGGGAACAGGGACAATGAAGTGGCAATGATGATGACGTGATAATGAAGATGAAGATGACGGTGGTGGTGATGATAGCAGCTAACTTTTGGGGGTACTAAATTAATTCTAGGCATTCACCCAGATGCTTAGTAAGTATCCCTTTGATTAATGCTCACAACAACCCAAAAAGTTAGGTACATTCATAATCTTCATTTCAGACAGAAAGAAAACATCTCAGGGTCTCATAATTAGTCGATGGCAGAGTGGATTCCAACCTAAGCAGTCTGACTCCTGAGCTGGAACTCAACCATACGCTATGCTGAAGACGCACATGTTAGAGGAAAGTAGGGGATCGGTGGCAAATGGGAACTCAATTCCATCCCTCTTGGGTTCGATTTGGTCTTAATATTTCCCATAACTAGAGTTGCAAAGTGGTTGTTAGGCTTAGCATTTGACTTCATCTGATGCTTATGTGTAGTCTATATGGTTTCACATTCGGTAGAGATCTCGAAGCAATGGTAAGCCAAAGTGTAAATGGGTTGACTCATGAGTTATTGGCCTAAACCTGAAGTAATTTCTCTTATAGACAACTTTAGTTTTCATGTATATAGGGGAATCCTTTTGTAAAAAGTAAAATATTTTGCCCTCTCTGGTGTGGACAACCATTATCACAGCAAAAATCGTTGCTTGAGCCAAACAATTCGGCATAACTTGTTTTGTGTCAGCCAAACAAAGTGAAAGAATAAGTGACTCCAATTTTTTAGTAATGAGTTGCTATTGGTTAATGGATGTTAATAGCTGTGGTAGACCGGATGCCCCACCCCCTACTTTATTGAAGCTTAAATCCCCACTGCTGAGGGTGGGAAATTTTGTCATGGTATAAGGTGAGGGTGTAACTGTTGCGGGTGGGAAATTTTGTTATGGTAATTAAAAGGTGGGGCCTTGAACAGGTGGTTGGGTTGTAGGGCCATGCTGCAGTGAATGGATCAAAAATGGTGGTCAGGTGCGTGGTTCTGAGGGCTTTAAAAGAAGAGCACATGAGAGGTTAGTCTCTCTCTGCTCCTCCATTTTCTACCACGTGAGACCCCTGGATCACTTTCACCACCACTAAGGACTTCACAGATGTATTCCCTGGACTTAGGACTTCCCAGCCTCAGAAACTGCAAGCAGTAGTTGGATCCACCCTGAATGCCCATCATCAGATGAATGGATAAGGAAAATGTGGTGTATCTACACAGTGGAATACTACTCTGCTATATAAAAAATGAAAGACTACCATTTGCAGCAACATGGATGGACTTAGAGAAAATTATATGAAAGTGAAATAAGCCAGGAATGGAAAGAGAAATACCACATGTTCTCACTTATTTGTGGGAACTAATATAAATAAATAAATAAACAAACAAACAAACAAATAAATGGGGGGTGGGGGAGAAGACACGAAAATCACAAGAATTCCTTGAACTTTGTTAAGGCAGGTGAACAGATATGATGTTGATGCGGGGGAGAGGAGAGAGGGGGGAATAGGGGGCATAGTCATAGGGACATGAAAATCAACTACATTGTATATTGATAAATTTAAAAAATAAGAAACTACAAGCAATAATAAATTTCATTTTCTTTATAAGTCACCCGGTTCCACGTATTTCTGTTATAAGCAACAGAAAGCAACTAATGCAATAATATTGTTTACAAGATGGCTAGAGCTATGACTCTACTCTCTTCATCCAACAAGGAAATGAAGCTTGTTACTTCTAATGGCAGAACTGTATAGTGGTTAGAAGGCTGAGTTCCGACATCAAGGTACTAGGTTCACATTTCAATGTTATTCAGTTATCTACTTTACACTTAATGCTAGCATTAGCCATGCTCAGGTTTAAAAAGACCAGTCAAGGATGTATTTATTTCACACAGTCACCATCACCAATCATCAATTTATCAATATTTTAATGATCTGCTGAACATACTCAGGAAAATAAAACAAAAACTTCCAGTACATACAAATTTTATTTGTGAGAAAACCACAATTAGAAATGCTGTTATGTACACATGGAAGAAAAATATTACAGTCAGTATTCTCTAAGTATAAAAAATTATATGGTTTGGAATCAAGCATAGCTATTAACCAAAGGATATACACAGTTGCCCAAGAGACTTTATATACCGAAGTTATATCAATTTTTAAGTTATTTAGAGGGAAGCAAGTGAAACAATTCGATTTGATTTGTGAAAAGTTGGAATTTCTTGTGTGAAACACTGAAATTCAAAGAAAAGATCAATAAAGACTATAAACACAGAGTGAAAAACAAGTTACAGATTATGTACATCAAAACGTTAAAATGTCAAAAAAATCAAAACAAGGAAACAATGATGACAGAGTAAACTAATAGGTTTCCTTCATTTGAAACTAGTAACAAAATTTTTAAAGAGGCATTATCTCATTGACAGAAATCACAAAACAGCAGCTGACACACCAAATAATTTGCAGAAATGGTTTTTTGGCATGTGGAGGTTTTTGTTCTTTTTTTAAAAATCAAGTTACAAAATTACATATTATGTATTTTTTAATTTAGATTTTTTCGTTGTTGTTTTTTTCCCCCCTGCTTTTCTTAAAAAGCTGAGGTCACATTCTCGCAGAGCAGCAACAAGCGTTGTTTTTTTTCCCCCCTGCTTTTCTTAAAAAGCTGAGGTCACATTCTCGCAGAGCAGCAACAAGCAGGAATTTGGTAATTGCTGTCCTTACTACATAAGGCTTTCCGGTTTGTCACCTGCTTTATTCACTCTACTTTACTCATTTTCATTACTAGCCTGCCCCCTATAACAAGTGAGCTCATAACCCCTTATGGACCACCAAGGAAATTCAAGTAGTGAAGGTGATCAGTGACAGAAGGTTGTTAAGACTGGACATCATTAGAGAGTTTCATTTGTTCATTCATTCATTCTATCATTCTTTCAACAAATACATGTTGACCCTCTGACAAGTGCCAAATGCTGGGCTCAGATCAGAATATAAACATTTGGGACTTCTTTTCATTGAGATAATATGCAGTCATAGGTCTGGAATAGCTTATTGAGATGCATGTAATACAAAGAATAGAGGACAAAATATTGATGAATTTTCAGAAATGAAATAAGAAATTCTAAACAGTGTTAATGTTTTTTTCTTTTATTTTAACATTTATTTGCACATATCTGTGGTATACAGAATGTTGTTTCAATACATGCATATACTGCACAATGACTTACTTAGGGAAGATAGCATAGTTTTATATCCATTAGTCCACTACTTTTCCTCCTCCTCCCGTTCTTCTCACCCCACCATCACCTCTGGTAACTATTACTCTACTCTCTACTTCTGTGAGAAGCATTTTTTTTTTTAGATTCCACATATGAATGATATCACGCGGTATTTGGCTTTTTGTTCCTGACTTACTTCACTTAACATAATGGTTTCCAGTTCTATCCATGTTACTGCAAATGATAGGATGTCATTTTTTTTTTTTTTTTGGATAGCTGATTAGTATTCCATTGTGTATATATACCACAGTATTTTTAGTCATTCATTCATTCATTGATGGAATTTAGGTTGATTTCATCTCTTGGCTATTGTGAACAGTGCTGTGATGAATATTGGAGTGCAGGTGTCTTTTTGATGTATTGATTTCATTTTCTTTGGGTATATACCCAGTAGTGAGATAGCTGGGTCATAGGGTAGATCTATTTTTAGTTCACTGAAGAACATCCATAATATTTTCCACAGTGGCTGTACCAATCTATACTCCCACCAGCAATATAGGAGAGTCCCTTTTTCTTCACATCCTCACCAGCATTTGTTAATTTTTTACTTGTTGATAATAGCCATTCTAACTGGAGTGAGATAATATCTCACTGTGGTCTTAATTTGCATTTCCCTGATGATTAGTGATGTTGAACATTTNTTAATTTTTTACTTGTTGATAATAGCCATTCTAACTGGAGTGAGATAATATCTCACTGTGGTTTTAATTTGCATTTCCCTGATGATTAGTGATGTTGAACATTTTGTGTGTGTGTGTGTGTGTGTGTGTGTGCCTGTTGACCATTTGTATGTCTGTTGACCATTTTGATAAATGTCTGTTCAGGTCCTTTGCTCAGTTTTTCATTCAGTTATTTGTTTTTTTGCTGAATTCTACCAAATATTTGAAAAGTGCTAATAATTTAAAAAGTCCCAAAGAATGGGGAATTTAAAGGAACAGGTGGCTGAGAAGTGAAGTCAAAAGAAGACAAAAAGAAAGACCATTCCATGAGGTGAGTGGTAAATCTCCAGTGATATGTAAGAGGGAACTTAGAGTAGACTGAAAAAAACAGGTTCAGTATTGCGAAAGTAAGAGTAAATGGCATAAGAAAGAGAGATGGGGTTGAATGGCTGGTGGACATGGAGAGAAATAATGGGGGTTGAGTGAAGAGAGGGAGGCGGGTTGCATGTTTTGTAGGTTAGGGAAGAGGGCGAGTAGAGAGAACTAAATACATGTGAAAGAAAGACTTGGCATCAGACAATTAACAATAATAACCATATGCTAGA
>NW_007729360.1:121895-123882 GCF_000696425.1 Galeopterus variegatus | reverse complement strand
ATGAGGTGAGTGGTAAATCTCCAGTGATATGTAAGAGGGAACTTAGAGTAGACTGAAAAAACCAGGTTCAGTATTGCGAAAGTAAGAGTAAATGGCATAAGAAAGAGAGATGGGGTTGAATGGCTGGTGGACATGGAGAGAAATAATGGGGGTTGAATGAAGAGAGGGAGGCGGGTTGCATGTTTTGTAGGTTAGGGAAGAGGGCGAGTAGAGAGAAATAAATACATGTGAAAGAAAGACTTGGCATCAGACAATTAACAATAATAACCATATGCTAGAAAAGATTCTATTTAGATGGAGTGCCATTAACTTAAATTTTGATAACAGAGCAAAATTTGGCAATTTTTCCACAAACCATATCCCCAAGGTCACTCTTGGGACATATTCTAGAATGTATTTTTACCAGAAAAATATTCTTCAGTTTGGCACAATCAGTGACAATCAGCTACAAAAGAAAATCTGTTGATTCCCAATTATGCTTTATTTTCTGTCATTCCACTTGTGACCTCAATCAGAAATTATTGTAAATGTTTCATTTTTGGCTCTACTGGAAATGACATGGTTTTTCACAGAGGCAATGAAAGCAGGTGGTATCATTCTCCAGAGCCTTCTACATATATAATAATCAAGGGATAGAAAAATTAGGGCACAAATGATGCATTTGTACAGTTTATACTAAGAAGATAATGTTTATTGAATTCTTTCATGAACCTGCAATGAACATGCTATTTCTTCCAACTTTGACATTTGCAAAATATAATGGAAAGTACACATTTATCAGATAAAGATCAAATGAACTCAGTAAAAGAAAAAAACAAGTTGAGTGAATTTAGTTCTGAATTTTCATAAGGCAATGTGGCCTGAGTAAGATAACTTTTTGGAATATCTCTGTCTCACTTCTGTAGCCGTGAAATAGTAAGAAAGAAAATAAAACCTGACACCTGATTGTGGCCTAAAAAATAAAAACTTCTTAAATTATTTCTTCACATATTTTTTGGGGGGTTGGTCAGTATGGGGATCCAAACCCGTGACCTTGGTGTGATAAGCCTGTGTTCTAACCAACTGAGTTAACCAGCTAGCCTCTTCACAGTGTTTTTAAGCAAAGTTCTTATAATGTAATTTTTTAAACAAAGGCACACTTTAAAACGGAAGTAAAACTGACTGTTCTAATATTTTAGAAGTAAATAATGTCCTATTGCTGTTCCTCTCTAGTAGATACTCATGCACCTGGAATTTAGTGCAAAAATAAATGTTCATTGGTTACTTATTCAAATGGCTTATATACATAAAGCACTGAACTTTGAAAAGTCTCACCTGTATTTATTGCTAATTGAGATATGTTGCTCATTGAAAAGTGAGAGTGGGATACTCAAATATGTATATTTGTCACACATACTGTAAAATGTACAGTGCAATGTCAACTCAGTTTTTCTTCCATAATGTATGGGTTGAAATCCCAAGTGCTTGCTTCTCAAGATCTTAGTTTACAAATAAAGTTTGTCATCTTGAAGTACACCTCTGTTAGTCAAGCCTTCAGAGCCCAAGAGCAGTGAATCCAGATGTGCACTGACCATCTCACCTCTACCTACACCTCCACCACCATAACATCAAGGACAACTGCCTAGAGGTGACTCCAGAAAGCTTTCGATGCTTTCTGATCCATTGTTTGGACAATCAGGTTCAGGGATTTCAAAATTCTCAAACATCTTTCTGTGAGTCTCAGTAAAATTATTGTACAAAATAAGTTTAGCAGACTTCCTCTGTCTTCTGGAGTCATTATAGAGATGAGAGTTAAGGAACACAAAGCTGAGAAGTTTTTCTATTAATATAATAATGATTTATTAGAAATTAACTAATTAGTCCCACAGCCCATCTAAATGAATTACAAGTTCAGCTGGAAATAAATAAAAATTATCATCAAGGATCTTTATCTGATATCAGGATAAGCCTATTTTGGTAGGACCTGAAAATTTAAGACAGGAATTCA
>NW_007729360.1:119625-121325 GCF_000696425.1 Galeopterus variegatus | reverse complement strand
GCCCATCTAAATGAATTACAAGTTCAGCTGGAAATAAATAAAAATTATCATCAAGGATCTTTATCTGATATCAGGATAAGCCTATTTTGGTAGGACCTGAAAATTTAAGACAGGAATTCACGTAATACTCAAACAAAAACTGTGTAGCATACAATATGCTTACCCCTGCAAGGCTTTCTCTCCAAACCAGTCTCCTTTCCCTAAAGTTCTCAGAAAGACTGGGTCCTCACTTGGTGAGTCTTCACGAGTGACATTTACCTACAAAGATAAACAATGAAAGCCTAAATCTACTGCATACATAGAATGACCAAGTAAACAGATTGATAAGGTTAGTTTAATGTCTTACTTTTGTTTTTGTTTTTTCACTTAGTTTTATACAAAAAAATAGTTTAAATTACCATTAAAAGGACCAAAGAATAATATCACAAATTCCCATGCAAACCATAAAACTTATCTCTAAATATCTTGTTATCAAGTTGTTTCTGAGAAATAATAATATGTTATTAGGAAATTTGAATTTCACTTAATCCTCATTTCCATTCTCATTTTTCTATCAGGAAACCACTATAATTATGTACAATTATACTGCAATTATGTATAATGAATTTAGTGAGTATTTTGCCAATCTTTTCTTATATGTTTATATACATGTGCTTTTAAAATACGTGAATAGCATACATGGTATGTGTCATTCTGTAACTTACTTTTTTCTCTTAACACTGTTTTAATTATTTATGCCATGCTATTAGATATAAATCTAGTTCATTCATTTTAATGTATTAGAGTCATATTTAACTACATAAATATATTTACTTATTCATTTCCTTGTAAATTGGCACTTTTTTCCCCCTGAAATGGACATCCTTCTGTGTACTTCCACATACACCTTCTAATTTCTGTAGGATATGCCTGTCTTTTTCCCTAAGAATCCAGCCTTCATTCAAAAGCCCATCATATTTACATGAAGGCTTGCTGCAGGGCTCTGACTGACTACAGCCCTCATAATCCACCTGCTTCATTCAGCAGGATTTCTTTTTTAAAGACATATAAACTACGTACATGACTTTTTTCCCCCATAATAAATAGCGTGTCTTCAAAGAAAGATGTATTTCTTTGGCATTCTCTACAATTTAAAATAAATACTCAATAAAGTGCTATAAATTGGTTTAACAGAGAGTTTCATTACTTATAATCTATCTCAGCGCACACAGGATTTTTGACTTGGGTGATAGCCCAGAGAAGGCAAGTGATATTTTCTTGTTGCATGAATGAAGACATAAATGGAGTAAGTTGCACCTTTGTATTAACTCATTTCCTCCTCAAACTTTACTAATATTCATAATATTGTCTATGTGTCATCCGGAAAGGTTAAATAGTTAAAATTCATCTACGTGGAAAATGTAATAAAGTAGAAAAACTAATTTCTTGAGACAATGCCAGATACTTAAACACATTTAAAGGTAATATAGTTCAGGTTGCTGAATCTATAGATTGGATGTCAAAGATCAGAATAAGTATTAAGAAGGTCTGTGTAAGATGAGAGAATTCAATTATTATTCTCTACCGATCCATTTGATTACTCCTTCACACAGTGTTTCAAAACCCTGCAAATTCAATTTATAACATTCTTACCACTAACCTAAATCATAGAGACTAATTTGCATGCTGATGAGACTTCTATAGATGTGGGAACTTCAGTC
>NW_007729360.1:114336-118585 GCF_000696425.1 Galeopterus variegatus | reverse complement strand
TGCAAGGTATATTGAATAAAATCAAAAACATCATAATGCATTTGAATTATTATTGGAACTCTGATTTTTTTTTCTACTTATCCTGTTCAATTTTGGCTAAATTTATTTATGGAGAGGGAGGGTTCATTTTTTGATGTAACACAACTGTAGGGACATATGCAGAATTCTTTGGTACTCTAGAGTTCACTGTAGGTGAAGGAAGTCATGTTTCCAGGCAACTGGAACGGAGTGATTAAAGTACAGAGAATTAACTCAGCTTCTGCTTGAGACAGCACCGAATACTTCAGACATCATTGCCACAAGCATTCTGCTTCAAGTTTTAGAAAAATCAGTTTGTGCAGCTTTAATGGGGGAAAACAAGTACTTCAAAGTTTATTTTATAATGTTTCTGTGTCTGTGTGGATGTGCTTAACAGAAGAATACAAATTGTTTTGCACTTAAGTAAATGGAACTGAACAAGGGGAAGTCCATCTGGAGCTCTGCAACCCCCTGTTGTGTCTTCTATCCCACAGCATTTTCTAAGAAAATAGCCAGTTTGGTGGTAACAAGGAAAATAATTTTGCAAGCGTTATCCTCAATATGTTTTTTAAATGCATGGGAAAACAAGTTTACATCCGCAAATCCAAAACACAATTTTAGAAAATTCCAGTTCTATGACTTATCTGCCTTCTATCCTGAACTTACTCCCTTATTACTCAACTCTTTCCCATTCTTTGCCATTGGGACTGAAGTATGCTCACTTTCTGCTTCTTAAGACTTAATATAGTGATTCTAGTATATTCATATTGGCATTAATTAATTATCAATCTATAATATATTGATTTTGTGTAAGTTATGTAATTGAAAAGCTTAGCAGCTAACTTCTGTAACCTACAAAACTAAGTTAGGAAAAATCTATGCTTGGTTTAAAAAACAAAATCTTGAATATGTCAAGAGAACCTAATATATTAGTACTACTTCTCTCCCAGAATCCCCACAGTGCTCTGAAATATGGCCAAGGGAATTGGTTCCTGTGGTTTAATTTCCACGCTGTTTCTATCCATACACATTACAAAACCATTAATGCACCTGTCTTCAGCTGAAACTGACTACAAAGTACTATGTCTTTCAGTCAGTGCTGGAAATACAGTAATAGGGTAGTCACAAAAGCCTGTCAGAAATCCATCTTAATGGATAACCAGACCAGTCCATGATAGCAAAGAATAAGCAATGTAATAAAGAAAAAATAAATCCAGATCCTCAGGACAAAAGGTCCCCTTGTGACTAACCGAATCTTTTATATACATAAGGATTTTCAAATTTCCCTGATTCTTTAGTCAATGTTAAACAATATAATAGTAAATTGTAAGCTCTAACAATCTGTCAGATAAACTGCAACAATATTAACGTTTTCTTATCCTCTAACATTGGAAAATACAAGACAGAACTTTAACCATAACTGTTGTCAGACATGTCTTCTCCTGACGGCTTTTAAGAAGCCAGTTCCTGATTTCTACTTCTATCCCAGGCTTACAATGTCAGTCAAAGAACAGGTATTAAAAAAGTATGAATATTGTTTTCTTTATTTTAGTGTGACATACCATTGGTGTTAACATTGACATATGTATATATTCGATTCAAAATGGTCCAAAGAGGATTATCTGAACAAGACACATCCTGTTCACTGTGGCTCTGTAAATCTCTCTGTACATTAGATATAAGGTACTAGAGTCAGTCATTTTGTTAAATTAGAGAAAATAAATTTATTTCATTTATTAAACTGACAAGCATAAAAATGAAATGGCATATAAATCTTCTTCTACCTGCATTTCCTTCTCCATCTCTTTCTCCACTTAATACAGAGATAGAAATTCTTCTATGATAAAGAGAAATTAGTTCCAATCATGGGTTATACTGTGATGTCATAAATGCAAAAATGATTATGGCTTTACCATTGAAAAATTTAAAGTATTCTTAGTAATCTAACATTAAAGTATTAACCTAAAAGAATTTCCATTTTCCAATTCAGTTAATTTCTTAATTTTAAAATATAAATTATAATAGATTCATATTGTCGAAAAACTAAACCAGTATAAGGAATAAAGTATTTTTTATTCACATCCCTTGTCTACCCCATTTTTTAACCCTTCCCTTATAACTTACCACTGTTGGTAGTTTCTCCAATCAATATTTCTTTATGAAAATATAATAAAACAGGAATATATTTGTATTGCCCTCAGAGTGTTAAGTAACTTGCTTTAGGACACTAAACTATTCAAACTTAGCCTATCTGATTTCAAAGCCTAGATGTTTCATTATGGCAATGTTATGCCCCTAATGACTAGTTGGATTTTTTAAGTGATGTAATATTTTCTTTTTTATTATACTATTTTAATTGTGGAAATTTTTCTATTCATGCAGACATATCATTGACATCTAGTATCATGATTATTAGCACACAGGTTACTTAATGATCTTCAGAGTTACAGTTTTTCTTTCTCCTGCATAATTTTTGAGGACATTCATTTTCAAATATTTTTCTGGCAGTGCCAGAAGATAGAAAAATTCATAGAGCACAAGACTCTGACTCTTTTAGCTGGTCAACCCCAAGGTCAACCACAGGGCTTCCCTTGTGCCACCAAAGCTTACCTTTCCTTTGCTGATGATAAAGAATGTGTCCCCTCTTGCACCTTGCCTGATAATATATTCTCCATTTTCATAGTGGGTCTGAAAAACAGAAACGGTAACGAACAAAAATATTAAGAAAGGAGTATCTACTAAACAGCTCAAGCTCTTCAAATATCAACTCCCTGGGATGCATTCATACAAATTTTACCCAAGCCTAAGATCCATCGTGATTTAATAATGAATAATAGTCAATAAATGAAATAATTACAAAGATATCACAACTATAATGTGAAATTTTATTTTTGTTTTTTTGTTTGTTTGTTTTTTTCGTGACCGGTAAGGGGATCACAACCCTTGGTGCGGTGTCGCCCGCACTGCGCTCAGCCAGTGAGCGCACTGGCCATTCCTATATAGGATCAGAACCCGCGGCGGGAGCGTAGCTGTGCTCCCAGTGCCACACTCTCCCGAGTGTGCCACGGGGCCGGCCCCATAATGTGCAATTTTAAAACAATTTTGTTAATGTCATTTCTCTGGGTGATTTTACTCACATCTTTAAATTTATTCATTTCAATTGTCTGATGAAAATATTATTTTCTCCTATCAACTGAGCATGAAATAAAATAGCAGAGCTTCTAATTAAACTGCTCTTTCTGTATTATTTTACTTGTCATTCTCATTTGGTTTTAGTGTTCTCATAATCATAGCCTTCTTTTCTGAGAAATTACTGTTGCATCTAAAGATCTTCATTTGAAACCAGGTTGACTTTTAGAGTGGATTAAATGGCCCTAGTTACTTTTTAAGGCACTGCTTCATGCGTTAACGTCCTTGCTTAAGCAATTTAGATTTGGCCTTGTCAAACAGAATGTCTTAATTTTATGAACTGAATTATGGTCCCGCATCTGTTAGCTCATAAGCTACTAAATGAGGATTAGCAGGTAAGGNTGCTACTTAACTTTTTTTTTTTTTTTTTTTTACTAAAAAGCAATTCATTTTCCTAGAAACAAGTTTTTTAAGTAAAAAAGTTCTTCTTTATTCTCTTCCCCCAATTTCAACAACTGGATAGTATATATAACTACAATCTGATGTGTACCTTTTAAGACTTTTTTCCCTATGCTTTTCAACACACACACAGACAAATGCATACAAATCATTATTTCTAAATAAAAATAAAATTATAAAATGCATATTATTCAACTGATTCATTTCATTTAGCAAGCTATCGGCGTTTGATTTTCATATCTTGTGGTATTGGTATGAAAAGATCTTTAATATATGCATATTTGAAGACAAAATCACAATAGTCTACTTTCACACATTCATTCAATAAACATTTTTTACTGCCTCTGAGTCAAGCCTTCTTACAGGCACATATGAATAAGACAAACTCTCATTGTAGCACCAGCCAATAGTTCTTTGATGATGAAATATTCTACAGCTTCATTGTCAAATACAGTAGCCATTCGCCACATGGGGCTACTGAGCACTTGAAATATGGCCAGTGTAGCTAGAAACTGAATTTTACAACTTATTTATTTTTAATTAATTTAAATTTAAATAGTCACACATGGCCAGGAGCTACTTACTGTCTTGGGTGTCACAAGTAGTAGCTAAAACTGACAAGCAAAGAGTTACAATTCCTAGC
>NW_007729360.1:111636-113308 GCF_000696425.1 Galeopterus variegatus | reverse complement strand
GCCAGGAGCTACTTACTGTCTTGGGTGTCACAAGTAGTAGCTAAAACTGACAAGCAAAGAGTTACAATTCCTAGCATGGGGGAGAGGGAAGGAGGGAACATCTTTCCTGCTCTTAATGTTTCTTTCCATGTGAATAAAGCTCAATTGGTAAAACCTGGACTTCTCTCTTCCCCTTTCCTCAGTCTGCATCAGAGGAGATGGCATGCCTTATCTGACTGATAAATTTGGAAGTAATCAGCTGTGTATGCTCATCTCAGCTCCTCATCTCTTCTTTGTGAGAGGGAGCTTCCATGGAGGCCAGGCATGCTCTGTTGCTTCCCCAGGGGAAGATTCTCCTCTCGACCACAGTGAAGCCTGCTCCTGTCTGAGCCTCTGTGACAGGACAGGTAGTTCTGCCCAATCATAGGGTCCAGTTTGGGAAGCCTATTTGGCTCTCACATCTAAGCTACATCCTTTAACCTAGATTTTCTTAATTATAAGGGTAATATTTTATCCCCATATATCTTATTTTTGTTTGTATTTGTTTTTTTCTCACTTGGTTCTTAACACAAGACCACTAACCCCAAATAATCCAGTATGTAAAATGCTCTCATCTGTAAGCACAGGGTTATATAAGCGCACAGGGTTATATAAGCCCACAGTCTTGGAGAGAGCTGTCCCTTCCCAAGGGCTTCTCCACAGAGGATCCTTGAGTCCATCTGCAGGACAAGAAAGAGGTTACTGGATGTTTAGCAGGAGAAAGCCACCCCAGAAAGAGAAGAATAAGCAGCTTTTTATGGTCATAAAACATTAGTGGATGTACAAATATTTTTGAAAAATTTGTTGTAGGGAGCTGTCCTGTATACCTAGCTCTGCCGTAGGATCCCTGGCCTCTACCTACTAGATGCCACTAGCACCCAAACCCCAGGCGTGGAAACCAAAAATGTCTCCAGACATTGTCAGTTACCCTATTGGGGTCAAAACTGCCCCAGTTGGGAAGGACTACTCTAAATCTTTCATATGTTTAATCCTTTCATCTTAAAGACTTAAAGTTTGCAGGAATATCCAGATATAGTCTAGTTATTTAATTCATGGAAATTACCTAATCACCTTCTTAATATCATCTGATATGGTTCTTTGCAACTCAACACCCATAATTGCCATATCAATTATTTTAGTTTACCCACACAGGCATTCATTGAATCTATTTCCAAGCTGCATAAGCTCATAAAACACAGGGGTTCAGAGAAGAGCCTTGAGACAGCGGCCAAAGGCATTCCAAGTTTGGAAAAGATAACATTATGGTGTCATAACACTGGGACTATAATGACTGTACCATCCCAAAATGCTCGATAGCACCTGAGGGGAAGATGATCACGCATGCATGCTGATTCTTTGAGAGGCTCTCTAATTATGTTAATCAAACGCCAGCAGCTTCACTGTTTTTTGAAGGTCACTTTGCAGCTCTGCCATTTTCTTATTTCAAATTAAATCATAGGAAAACACAGAATTTAGAATGGAAGGAAACCTTTGCAATTCAAAAGTTTCCTCTAAAATGTTGCCATAGTTATTGGGATGAAAGCCGATCTCCCTAACGTGGCCCACAAGACCGTGGACAGTCTGCTACATGCTAGTTTCCAACCCCTTCACACTCTTCCCCACTTTGCCTTCCAGCCTTACTGGCCCTCGTTGG
>NW_007729360.1:90026-110765 GCF_000696425.1 Galeopterus variegatus | reverse complement strand
TCTCTAATCCACAGCAAAAATCATATCTTGGACTTTTGCAATGTCCTCTTCTCTGATCTCCCTGCCTCTTGCCCACCCACCCCACCCCACATCATCCCACCTATTCTTCTCACTGCAACCAAAGTGACCTTTCAAACAACAAATCGATTGAAATCATACTACTGCTGAAGACTTCCAACGGCTTCTTACTACAATTAAAACCATAAGCAACTCACTGCAGTCTGTGAAGTCCTCGGTATTCCGACTCCTACCCATCTCTCCATACTCACCCCCTCCCTCTCTCTCTCTCACTGTTCATTTGGTTGCCTTTTGTTTCAGACATGCTGACTTACTTTCTGGGTCCCTCCTCTGAAATCTGCATTCAACAGGCCCTCCGTCACAAAATTCCTCCTCAAGATCTCTTTCCTTATCTTGTTCTCATCATCGGTGCCTCAACCAGGCCTTCCCTCACCACTCTAAGGCACCTCCAACCCCATTTACTCTCTATCCTACATCCCTGTTTTGTATTTTTTGTGATATCAGACAACTCTCCAAAGCTGTGTGGTCCTGCTTTGCCGCTGCCAAAATACCACTGCACACTTTAATGATGGCACAACACAGCTGCAAACCACAGCACAATGGAGTCTCCTGTGAGCAAAGCCTTTTATCAAACCCTGCATGATTTGGAATTATCATTCTTTTCTGTTTGCTGTCTGTGACCCTCCTCTTGTCACCTGATGCTCACAGAGTTTAGGAGATCTGCTGCTATATCCATTGTTTCACTTAGAGGAATACCTACACAAAATAGGCTTTCAAAGTAGGGCTAGATTAAGAATAGATGTGGCCCACCCTCTACATTTTCAATGGAAAAACTGAGTTATAAATCATCAATTATAGGGATGGATAGTGCAACCTAACATGTCTAAATTAAGCAATGCACCATCCAAAGGCAGTAACTTGGAATAATATTTCTAAAACTTGTGACTTAGGAAAAGCCAGTCTTCTCTTTGACACTAAAAGGAAAAAAAAAAAAAAAGTACATCTCCGGGTTCTAAGAATTCAACATTAATATGTAAATTTCCATTTAGACGTTTTAAAATTCTGAACATACTTGATTACACTTGGCAGAAGCTTAGTGCACCTCTGTTGCTGGTGCTTGAGGCCTTGGTGGTGGCTCCTCAGTGAATATATGTGATTTATTTTCTCTTTTCAGATTAGAGTAATAGTTATTGATATGAAATGCACTGAATTTTAACTTGTAATTTTATTTTTAGCCTCCAACTCTAACACAATCTGTCATTGAATCTCAGTTAATATAAACTAATATACAATTTATCATTCTGAAATAAATTCTCACCCTAGGTTTTTTCAGCCAGATTATGTCATTATCTCCCTCTACATTTAAATTTGCTTAAGTTTAAGGTTGGAATTATCCTTAAGTCTTTATTAAAGTACCCATTAATTGACATTGGCTTAATAATTAAGGCATACGTAATACAGACCACTATGGTAATTGCTACTGAATATAAAAATAGCTGTAATAAGTATGAGCCACCTTTGTATGTCCACTTTATATTTATATATACATGCAAATATATATTTCAGCTAAAGCCTGAACATCTGATAAGTGTTTGAAAAGGTGAATAGCAATTGGAAAATTGCTGACTTAAGAACTATATGGTCTTGGCTCACGATTCCTGCCTCATTCTTTCAGTGAATAGTTATATCTTAGAAGAAAAGTCTGATATCAAGACAGAGAACAACTATCTTTAAAATATTGGGATCCGCCTTGAGTGAAATCCTCAAAGGAAATTCTTACCTCTCCCTAATACCCCAAATTTACTCCAAAAATAAGACCTCTTCATGTAGAACAAGATCATCAAAAAGCTTGATTAATCAAAAAATATGCTAGATAGGTAGGCAACAAAGAAGGAAGGCATTTCTTGGCTCAGGACTTCTCTCTTTGGCAAAGCTCTACCCATTAGATATGCCTTGACCTGGATTACCTAGAGATGCCAAGAAAGACTGACATCTAGTCATTACCATGGCACAAAATTCTCCATGTTTCTGTCCATGGATTTTGGTACTTTGGAATCTGAACTCTGAAGTAAAATCTATTCTGGAGCCAATGATCACATCTGTAAACCAGAAGGTTGTCTTCTCTTCCCCCTTCATACATAGTCACCATGGATTTTATAACAGAACAAGTACAATATTATTGTGTTGTCAAAAATGGGCCATTTTTTATCTCATGAAACAAGAATTGTCAAGACCTGTTTTGTTATGACATGTTTTCTCAGATAATAGCTAAATTCATTATGGCTATAATTTTAATATTCTTTCCTTCCCATCTTCTAAAAACAAGTTAATTTTTCCTCACATCACTACCCACAAATTAACCAGGATAATGAAAGAATGAATCAATGCCTGGAGCATTTTTTCTAATTCCCCTCCTCATACCACCACCATTCTGTCTCAACCAACTGGACATTTAGGATCATCTGGGATACACAACTCTCCTACTAGAGGGTATTTCTATCAATTCATGTCTCATCTTCAATCCAAGACATTCCTTTTATTTATATCCAGTACTTCCCCATATTTCTTGGGCTGGACAACAACTTGGCTCCAAAGCTACCCAAACTATCCTACAAATTTCTCCTTTCCCAAGCCTGAACTTCAGAGCCAGATGAGAGAAAAGCCCTTGTTAGGAGATTATGGTCTTCCATTCATTCCATTAACTAAACTAGCACCATATATTCATGTCTTCTATGAAAGAGACTTTGCACTTGGCACTGAAGCTACAAAGATACACAAGACACAGTCACTAACTTGAGAGTTAACATGACATTGTGGTTAAACAGGCAGATACCGGAGGGAAACTGCTTGGTGACCAATCCCAGCTCTGGAACCCTAAGCGAGTCACTTAACCTGCCCATGTAGTTTTCTTTTCTGCAAAATAAAATCATACTTCCACAAACAGATTGTTGTGAGGACTAAATGAGTTAATAGTAACAAAGTAAAGGGACTGTCACATTGTAATCAGTATGTGACTGTAAATTATTATCGTTGTTATTATTTTCAGTAAAAGTTTAGCATAAGGAGATAGAATTGTAACAAGTAATTCATGATACATAATACATAGCTATTCCCAGGCAGGCAGCAGTTCTCTGCTGGGTGGGGAGAAAGGGGCAGGGCTTTCCTAGCAGAGGGAACAGTATTTGCAAACCCACAGAGATGGTGAGTCCATGTGGTTAACATAGAGGACAGTAATAGAGTCACAGTGGCTGAGTCTTACAAGTCACATTTTATTGGGCTGTTCACCAACTTCAGTATAACCCAGGGACCTTCAGACTCTGAACAATCTACAGTTTCTTGTGTTCTTCATCATTCTCTCCTCTATCACAGAAAAATCACAACAGTAAACACCATTCTCAACCTTACTTTAAGTTCAGAAACACCCCTAATTAATGTCCTGGGGACTAGAAGGAATACAGAAATACATCCCGAAGAGTCAAAACCAGAAGCTCAGCAAACTTTGCCTGCTTAAAAGTTTCACCAGGATCTCCCCGCCGTGACCGGTTTAACCAGGTGCCTGTGGGAAGAGAAGATGGTTTCAAGACCAGCCCACTCGCGAAGAGTCAAAACCAGAAGCTCAGCAAACTTTGCCTGCTTAAAAGTTTCACCAGGATCTCCCCACCGTGACCGGTTTAACCAGGTGCCTGTGGGAAGAGAAGATGGTTTCAAGACCAGCCCACTCGGGGTCCTCACCCTCATCCCAAGGACCACTGTGCCACGGAGGGTGAGAATGTGAGTGTTGATAGGAGTGACATAGTCGTCAGTGAACTGGGCCCTCCACTCTTCGGAGGCTGACTCACAGAGCACCCAGAGGACCTTGGGAGAAACCCAAGTCTAGGCAAAAAAATATGGTTTTTTCATCAAATACAAATATCTAAGGCTTCTACATATAGAACCTTTCTAACACTGGCCTTCAAGACACCAAACTTGCCTAGTTAATCAAGGCTATTTAAGACACAAATAGCTGGGGTCATAAGTATGAGTCTGTGACACCTCCACTGCTGAGAATCTGTGTCTAGGCAGTTGTCCCTTGGGCCACTCCTTCACGTCATAACAACCCTTAATAAAACATTTCCACTTGCCTTTAACACTGTTCATCAAACTACTTCACCTGGAACTTTGCCCCTCAATCCTCTGCACCTCTTTCCCACTTTCTGACAAAATAGGATCATTTATATTTACATTTTGGTATATTTAAATACCCCATTTTTTTTCACACTAACCTTTAGCACTTCTCACAGTGTAAGAAAGCTATATAGGTTTTTGTACAACTGACATGATTGCTGCTTTTCTTCTCTGAATCTCAAGTATTCTTGAGTTCTTTGTGTCTTTAGTGGTGAGATCACATGACTATTCTTTAAGTCTCTTAAATACCTTCAGAGTTTATGACACAAAGACAGCTGTTGACCCAGCAGTGGCTGCCTGAACTAACTGAATCCTGATAAGACAAAGGAAGGGAAAACCTGAGCTGAAATTCCACAAATGCTTTGGTTTTCTTTGATGTTTAACTGAGCTCTGCAATGACATCATTTTTCGTATGGGTTTTCAATCTCTTGTTTTTCTTTCAGAGATTTTTGATGCGAACATATTCATATAACATAATGACCAAAAGAGATATAAAGGCAGGCCCATGAAATGCAAAAAAATCTCTAAAAAGAACAGCTCATTTCAGACCTATTCATTTCACAACAGAATAAAACTGTTTATACAGTAGACAAACAAGCGTTCTCATTCTACATAATTAAACTATAACTCAAATTTAACAATTTGATCTATAATGGCAATTAGCTTCGGCAGAACTTGGAAATTGTTTGCCCTGACAGATGATGAAATGTGTCACAGGAAAGCACAAAATTTAGTGTTTCAGAGTTATCATCTGAAGTCAAAATATGTTTTGAAGTTTCTACCAAAATAAATACAGTACTCAAAAAAAAAAAAAACGAAAGAAAGATTAATCACAGTTTCTCATAAACCCTACAACAGAGATAGTGGAGCAAGTCAAAAGTATGCAGAATTCACTCAATATTTTACTTTAGGATTTTAAACGAAAGAAAGATTAATCACAGTTTCTCATAAACCCTACAACACAGATAGTGGAGCAAGTCAAAAGTATGCAGAATTCACTCAATATTTTACTTTAGGATTTTAAAATAAACACTTCACATTTCTTTTCAAGGAGGCACTATTTAGTTTAAAGGACATCATACTAAATGTTGATGTAAAAATATTCAATAACTAGCATTTTAGGGCATTAACCAATCAGAAAGGACACAGGCTGCCACAAGGTCCTGGATACCCTCCCAGATCATGGGGAGGGAGATGCCTTAGAAATGAAATGGGGCAGCAGTCAGGGGGCTCTTGGCATGACAAAGGCTATTTACTAACTGATACAGTTGCATTTCAGTGTGACAACTTGGGCAAAACCATTGAATAGAAGCCCTAGAAATGCTCCTTTTCTACCTTCATGTCTCCAAACAGCCCCTGTTTCACAAATATTTTAAAGTTTCTGAATTCAGGATGAGCATCACTACTAATAATGGTAGTTAAAGTGATTGAATCAAAAAAATACAGTAGCTAAATCTGCACAAAAATGGAGGACAGACTGTCTCCAAGTCCAGAGGTCCTGGCTGCAAACAGCTAAGTTACTAAAAAAAGTGAAATAAACATAGCAAAGGGGAAATAAAAACCATCAGAAGTGGTGTACTTATTAATGGAGCACAGAAAGAGAAGGTTACGAGAAAACACATGTGAGCAATGTGTGCCTGCAAGTTAGAGATCACAGATCTGAGAGTTGTAAAACTTTTAGTCACCATAAAGAAGTGTACTGTTGTCACTAGGTATATGTTATCAACCTTGGCCACCCAAATAAACTACACTTTTAGATGAGCCACGTCTTTCAGCTTTAAATGAACAGTCACCAGGAAATCTTCTCCTTAAAGCATCTGCCTTTACATCAGGACTCAAGATGTGTGCATGACGGTCACACATTTGGGTAAGGCCCACATACACCATAAAGTACTAGGTTGGCATTTGAGTTTATGTTTTGGTTTCAAGTAATACTGGTAAATTATACTAAAGGTTGTAGTACTAAAAGTATTATGAGTATAGATATAAGTCCCAGTTTCATTCCCTGCCAGGAGGAAGCCCAGATCCTAAGTATGGTAAAATTCAACAAGACAATGCCACCCTAGCAACCATCCTTATAGAGAAGGACCTGCCTTTCCTATTGCTGCTTCCAACCTCCTGCAGCCACAAACTGTATCATGGTGTCTCTGTACACATCCACTACTAAAAAGAAAAGCCAGGACCTTTATTGTACAAACATCCAGAAGTGCTGTTACCTACTTTATGGAGATGCGTCCAATTTAGCCAGTGTTGTGAGCACAGATCTTCAGAACAGGTTTACTGTGGAATCCCTGTTAGTTAACTTATTTGCATTTAAGTGAGACCACAAGGGATTGAGGATGTATTTACGCATGTTCATTTTCCTATTTCCAGTAATGGAGAAAAAATGAATTGTTTCTAAAAGAAATGATCAATTGGAATCATTAATTCTCCTGAACACAATATGATTAATTATTTTATAGTAATTATAAATATTCACTTTTATATTCCAATGATAATGCACATCACAATAAATAGTAGCTACTATTAATTAAATGCTTATCATATGCTAGAAAATGTGCTAACGCTATCTCAGTTGGGACAATGACTCTCTGAGGTTTTATGATCTCCACTTTATTAGAACAAAACAGAAGCTTAAACAGGTTGGATAATTTTCCCAAGATCACCCAGCAAGTGAAGTTTGAAGGCAAAATCTGAATCCAAGTTTGCTTTAATAGCCTGGTCACAGTTTGACTTTCTACTAATTTTACAGAGAATATATTTTCCTTACTCTAAAAAAGAAAAAAAGATGTTGGTAATAGTAATCCTAGAAAAAAATACTCAGACACAAATAGAGAATTTGAAATCTTAAATTTTATTGCATCTCCATTGCAGTGTACTCATTTCTATCATTAGAAATTAATTCCTGAAGTCAAGGGTTCAGATCCCTGTACTGGCCAGCTAAAAAAAAGAAAGAAAGAAAAAAGAAAGAAGAGAGAGAGAGAGAGAGAGAGAGAGAGAGAGAGAGAGAGAGAGAGAGAGAGAGAGAGAGAGAGAGTCCAAAAACATGCTATAATCTTACTACTCTTCTGCTCAAAAACTTGAATGGTTCAATCTTCTTTATGGCATAATGTTCAAACTCCTTCCTGTGGTACTTACGACTCTCTAAGATCCAGCACTGGTTTAAATGCTCCCTCCCACTCTGCACTCCAGCCATTTCAGGGCCCGTGCTGTCTTCCAGATGCCTTTCCCCTTGAGTGCTTTACACTTGCTATTTTCTCACCCTGGAATGTTCTTTTCTAGCATTTCTACTAATAAAATCACATTTTCTAATAAACTGTTCCCAGATAATCCAAAGAGTAAGACCATTCTTACCATAGCACACTTTTGTCTCACAATTGCAGCTTCTGTCATTCTAACTTTTGTTTTTAGTCATTCATATATCTATTTCATACCCAAATAAGAGCAGAGTCCACATATTTTTACCCTTCAATCCCCCAACAGCAACTACAATGCATAGGCTTAAAAGTCATAAGCAAGTATTTGTTAAATTGAATTAACTTGAATTTGCTTTAAAGTACTACTTGTTTTGCACTATTTTAAAAACACAAATATTGTTGACAGTGTATGCATTTGATTTGTGTTACTGACATATACTTTATAATTTGCAAAGAACTTTCATGTGTATTAACTTAGATCATTACAAGAAGCTCTTCGGATAGTGAGTAAAAACATCATCATATCTGCATTTTTCAGATGGTGAATCACAACTAAAAATAATTATTTTACTATTTCTAACATCTGCAGAATACCTATTATGTGGCAGCCACAATACTAAGCACAAATGTGAATTATTTTATTCCGTGAAAGATTGAGATGAAATACAGGGGTATTTCTTAGAGGCAGTACATATTAGTTTATAAGCATCCTAAAATGGAAACTAATTTAATTATTAAGCATTTGTATTTGGAAGAGAAATTCATAAGCAACAGCTTTGAAAGATATCTTCCCGAGAGTCAATTTTTCTTCTTACTCTATTTCTCTACCTGAGTATCACCTGGTTCTATGTGGATCAATGACACTGGGGGTAATGGGCAGCTTTTTTGTTTGAGACTAAATAATGGGTCTGACTTAGTAATATCACTATATATGGCTGTGGTCAGAGACTTTCTACGGCTGTGAACACATTTAAAAGGTAAAATTGAGACCTCAGTATCACCATATATAATATATAATTTACCCAGCTAGCTTCATTGTGGGATGATGTTATCTTTGCCTCATAAGCAAAACTTCCATATAATTCCTTTTCCTATTTGAACTGATTTTGGTTAAAATGCACTTGTACCTGTATGCACATTTTACTTCTAAAATAACATCTGTAGGACCTAGGTTCATCATTATGTACAGCAGTTATTGTCCTGAGCCGTAGCACGGTCATGCCCTATGTGGTAGTTGAGGCACTCAGGCAAGACAGTCTTACATGATCACTTCCCATTACTGACCTTTCTTTAGTTGCTTGGTTTCTTTCTTTGCTGCCGCACTGTTAGCTCTGACTTCCAATAACCTGCAGTGTCACTTCACAAGCAGCATCCCAATATGCCCTATCCCGAATTATTTCATTTCAAGAAACAATCAAGTGAAGAGGTTAGGACTAGTAATCGGACATACACAGATGAGTAAGACATGCCTTTTATGAGTTTTCAGTCCAAAGCTGGGTATAAGTGAAATCAGACAATTTAAAGATAACACAAAAGTGCTTTACTAGGGGTATTTATACAACATGAAAGTCTCAATGGCATAGAGGCTCAGAAAATGACTCTCAGAAAAGCTAGTGGCTGGTCTGAGCCTTGATGTGTGAATAGGAACTGGCCAGGTGAAAGACAGCCCATGGAATAGAAGAGAGGAAGGGTAAATGTCCAATAGCATGAAATAGCATGCTATGCACAGAGAATGATGAACTTCTCAGTATTACCATAGCCCATGTTTAGGTGGCAAGTGGTAGGACCTGAGACTTGAGAGTTTCTAAAGTGGCTGTGGGTGATATGATCCCTTTGACTTTATCCATGAGTGATAGGAGCCACTGATGGAATTTAAACAGGGGAACAACATGGAGGAAAGGAGTTTAAGTAGAAAGACTTGTAGCCAGGGCCGAGCCCGTGGCGCACTCAGGAGAGTACGGCGCTGGGGGCCAGGCAACGCTCCCGCCGCGGGTTCGGATCCTATATAGGAATGGCCAGTGCACTCACTGGCTGAGTGCGGTGTGGGTGACACCACACCAAGGGTTGCAATCCCCTTTCCGGTCACGAAAAGACGAAAAAAAAAAAAAAAAAAAGACTTGTAGCCAGACACAGAACAGCTTCTCAAATATTTTTTGAATGAATTTATAAACTCATCAAAAATGAATGGCGCAGAGTATATGGTGACAGAATACAGCAGGAAGAGGTTAAAGTTGGAATAATTGTGTGTTGGAGTGATACCTGAAGATATGTGCTGCAGATGTATCTGGTAGGCAGGCAGATATCCTGCTTCTGAGCTTCCATGGAATGGGAACTCACAGCTAAGAGATCCATACAGCTTCTAACTTTGGCTGCCCCTTAGTATCACTAAGGAGGGTTTAAGAGTCATTATACATCAACTCCTTCCAAATATATTAAATTAGACCCCATAGAACTGTGACCCAGTATTCATTAAAGTTCTCCAAGTGATACCAGTGTTCAGCCATGGCTAAGAACTTCTACACTAAAGTACCAGACTTGGATGTGGACCTAATAAAGATTTCCTTTCTGGTAAAGTATATGGACTGTGAGCTTTTTAGATTTTACTTCACTTTGTTTATTTTCACACAGACACCTCTTAAAGGCACAGCTTAATTGTTCCTTCCTCTGAGAAGACTTCTTGGAGAGGTTTTAGACAGAAGCTATTCCATTCCTCTCTATTAGCACTTTTTAAAAGTTTTATTTTATTTTTAACTAACAAATAATAATTGTATATATTTACGGGGTACAGTGTGATGTTTTGAAACATGTATACATTGTGGAATGATCAAATCAGGCTCATTAACATATCCATCATCTCAAATAGTTCTTATTTCCATGTGGTGAGAACATTTAAAATCCATTCTTTGAGCTATTTTGAAATATACAATATATTATTACTGACTACAGTCACCGTGGTATGAAATAGCTTATCAGAACTTTATCCTCCTATCTGACTGAAACTGTACCCTTTGACTAGCTATTTTGAAATATACAATATATTATTACTGACTACGTCACTGTGGTATGAAATAGCTTATCAGAACTTTATCCTCCTATCTGACTGAAACTGTACCCTTTGACCAACATCACCCCTTTCCCCATTCACATGGTCCCTCCACTCCCCAGACTCTGGAAAATTCCATCCTACTTTCTACTTCTACAAGTTCCACATATAAGTGAGATCATAATACTCTCAGGTTTACTGTGAACCAGGTGGAAAGAATATTTTTGAGGCCAAACAAGGAGTCAAACAAGATGAAACCAACTATATTCAAAGAAAATTACTTTGCAAACATTTAAATCCAAGGTGAAAAAGAGAGACAGTGTTTGTGGCAAAAGACAAAATGTTTTTCCTATTTTGAAGTAATGATTTATCAAGCTTTCTGGTTTCCTTGAGAAGAGGAGGACATCATAGGTAAGAATAGTGACTTTCAGCCTGCATATTAGCAGTTCAACAGAAAACCAGAAACACCACCATGGGTCACAGCACACTTTTTTGACAAGCTCCCTAAGCATCCTACTCTTAATGACGTTTATAATTTGTAGGATTCATGGCATCAAATCACTGCCCTTGCAAATAGCAAGGGTATTTTGTACAATACTATATTTTTAGCCTGGAATTTCAGTGTATAGAGAGCCTCAAGACAAGACAGATTAAGCCTGAAAATGTTTCATAGTTCAACACCATTGTTCTTTTCCAAGAAGCCCTTATCAAGCACAGGAAAGTTATATTACACTAATATTCCAGAATCATGGACACTACGTGAGTTAGATATATTTTTTTTAAAAAAGTGTCTGTAGTATTCGAAAAAATAAAACCAATTTTAACCAGGCACTTACACTTTGCTGAAGCAAACACACCTTAGGGCAAAAATAAACTAAATTTCAGAACTGAACACCTGGGATCTATATAACACAGGAACGAGATAACAGGCAACCCAAAGTAAACCTCAGGTACAAGTTACACAGAACAATGAGGTATATAACTTTTTCCTTCCCTTCCAGAAGTTAGTTATGCTTAAGGGGGTTCATTGAAGTAAAGATAATAATAAAATAATATTTTCCAGAAATAGTATATCTCCAGAAGAGGAAGAACAAGGAAAAAAATAAAAAGACTAGCAGAAAGATATTTGAATGGCTTAACTTTGCACATAGTACACAGGAAAGACACATGGAGATCTTGTGGGAAATTAAAGGCTCTCAGGCTTGTAGGGTTCTGTTCTCAAAATGTGTGCAATGAACATAATAGACAGGAACTGAATGTATCAGAAGAGTAGGAACGTAAAAAGCATATAGGACTCTGTATGTTTATATCTACCTACTTAGACAAAGCAAAGTAGAAAATAGATGCAATTTTCTTGGTTGTTTAGAGAAATACGATGTGATGTTTATAAAAATATATACCCCAAGCCTCATCTTGAGAGATTCTGATGTAGCAGTAGCATCTACCATCTATACATTCATTTGATAGAATGTAATCCTTTTGCAATACAAGATAGGTGCCAATTCACTGAAAAAGAAAACACACACTCATTCCCCCTCTCACCCGTGCACATCACATCCCTCTGAAATGAGTTGTCAAAACCTTTTCGCTGGGTCTTTGTGGTTGCAATCACCTTCATCCATCGAGTGCTTCTAGAGTAGGTGACTAGCACACTTGAGCGACTATCTAGTGACCTAGAGGCACGCAGCCAGCCAACTGGAAAAATGCAGACTACATAAACTTCTCAAGTGTAGTTCCTATCGATTGAGTTATAGATTAAGTGTCTTCTCTTACTCACATAACCTCATCTGGGCAGACACTGCCACAAAAACAATTTATTTTTAATTGAGATATAATTCATATAACACAGAATTCACCCTCACGTGTAATTCAACGGTTTTTGAATTTGCGGAGCTGTGCAACCATTGCAACCATCACCACCACCTAATTCAAGAATACTTTCATCACCCCAAAAGGAACTCCATATCCACTAGCAGTCACTCTCAATTCTGCTTTCTACTAGCCTTTCAGAGTCAATAATGGATGTTTTGTCTCTGTGGCTTTGCCTATTTTAGATATCTCATATAAATGGAATCATATAATACATAGTCTTTTGGGTTCAGCATCTTTCACTTAAAGTAGTGTTTTCAAGGTTCATCCATGTTGCAGCCTGAATCAGTACTTCACTCGTTTTTATATCAGGTAGGCAGAAGAAGGATGTAAGAAGTGTAATTTAATTTTTTACCTCCAAATACATAGTCTTTTGGGTTCAGCATCTTTCACTTAAAGTAGTGTTTTCAAGGTTCATCCATGTTGCAGCCTGAATCAGTACTTCACCCGTTTTTATATCAGGTAGGCAGAAGAAGGATGTAAGAAGTGTAATTTAATTTTTTACCTCCATGCCTCTGTTTCATTTTGTTTAATCTGACGTGTTTTCCAGTTATCAGTCCTGTCATCTACATCATACTCCTTTTTCCCTTGCACAACTCTCTCTCACCCATTCCAGGTAATATATTTAAATTAATTAAAACTGTATTTTTTCACAGTTTAAAAAGAAGTCTGAAAGGTTTATAATGAAAAACATCCAACCTATTATCACTCAAAACTTCTGCATCCTTACGGTAATAATTATATTTTCTCCAGTACTTCCATATTCCTAAATAATATTTTCTGCTATTTCTTGATTTTTACTTTTGCTGTTATATAGACTTAGTATTATGCTATGTCCTATGCAAACACAAATAAACTTCTCTTCCTCCCATCTCCTGCCAGCATTTTGAATTAATTAGTTTTTAGTTTTTATAATTTAATGACCAGATAAATATTATTTTCAGGTGAACTATAACATACACTATTGTGCATCTTTGTTTTCTCTAAAATTAATATTTATTTTCTTTTCAATTTTCTTAGTTATCTGCATTCTTATCTCAAATTCATCCACGGATTCTTTGACGGCAGAGTAATTTCCACTCAATATGTTCATACACATTAAATAGTCTCTTAATTTCATTTTTTTTTTCCTGGTGACACACTTCTTGGACCTCTTCATTCTACTCTTCTAATCTGGACATTTTACTCTCCGGTGTCTTGTGCAATGGTCAGACTAAAGTCTTCTTTTAGCATTATCCTGTAATTTTAGCTCTGTTAAGTGCAATCATTATATATTATACTTCATTGGATTTCTCACCTATTTTTTTTGATGGAGTACATACTGTTAGTATCTTCCTGAGAGGTGAATGGGAGATAAATTTTATCGTTATCCTGTAATTTTAGCTCTGTTAAGTGCAATCATTATATATTATACTTCATTGGATTTCTCACCTATTTTTTTGATGGAGTACATACTGTTAGTATCTTCCTGAGAGGTGAATGGGAGATAAATTTTAAGAGCTATGCATTTTTGAAAATGTCTCTATTTTACTATCACACTTGACGTTTGTTTACCTAAGTATAAAATTCTGGACTCAACAACACTGCTGTACAGAATTTTGCAAGCATTACCTCATTGTTATACAGGTTCCAATATTTATTCCTGACCTTTTGTTTGTGTCCTGCTTTTTACCTCTAGAAGATTTCAGCATCTTCTTTTTGTTTGGGTTCTGAAATTTCTCGATGTAATATCTTGATCTAGGGCTTTGTTTCATATTGAGTAATCAGGGAGACTTTCTTTTGTCCTTATTTATATAACTTTTGAGTTATAGTTGATGTACTATCAACTGCACATAAGTAAGTGGAAACTTTGGTGAGTTTTGACATATGTATACATCCGTGATACCATCATCACAATACAGATGGTAAATATATTTTTCACCTCCTGAAGTTTCCCCATGTCTGTTGTCCCTCTCTCCCACCCGCTCTCCAAGCAACCACTCATTTGTTGTCTGTCACTGTAGATTAGTTTGTGCTTTCTAAAATTTTATATACATGAAATCAAAAAGTATGGACTCATTTTTGCTTTTTATATTCTACCAAGTATAATCTGTTTGAGATCCATCCATAGTAGCATGGTAGTTATATCAATAGTTTTTTCCTTTCTTTTTTTTTTTTTTTTACTGACTAACATTCCACTGTATGGATATACTACCATCTGTTTATCCATAACCTGTTGATGGATATTTGGATTGTCCACTTTTGGCTATTACCAATAAAGCTGAAATGAACAATGACATTCAAGTTTTTGTGTGACATACACTTTCATTTCTCTTAGGTAAACACCTAGGGCTAATGCGGGTAGGTAGGATGGTGGGTATATTTTTAACTTTTTTAGAAACTGCCAAACTGTTTTCCAAAGTGGTTGTGCCATTGTACCATCACATCAGCAGTGTAGAAGAGCTCTTGTTAATTCCCATCTTCACCAACATTTGATAAGATCCACTCTTTTAATTTGAGCCATTCTAGTGAGTGTATAGTGATAACTCATTATAGTTGAAGTTTGTATTTTGTTAATGCCTAATATTGTTAAGCATCCTTTCATATTCTTACTTAACACTATATATCTTCTTTGGTGACATATCTATTCGAATTTGTGCCATTTTTTTTAACTTGATGTTTTGTCCTATTGAATAGTAGGAGTTTTTTATGCATTCTAGATGTATAATACTTTGATAATTGTATATTTTACACATATTTTTCCCAGTCCATGTCTTGCTTCTTCATTTTTGTGACAGTGTGTTTTAAAAAGCAGATATGTTTGATGGTATCTAAGTAATTGATTTTTTTTCTTTTAGAGAGTGTGCTTTTGTGTTCAAGTTCAGAATTTTGCCTAAGTCAAGGTCACCAAGTTTCCTCTTTGTTTTCTTCCAGAAGTTTCGGTGTTAGCTCCTACATTAAAGTTTATGATCCATTTAATTTTAATTTTGTACATAATGTGTGGTAAGACTCAATGTTCATTTATTGCATATGACTTATCCAATTACTCTGCACTATTTGTTGAAAGGATAATTCTTTCCCCATTGAATTGCCTTAGTACCTTTGCCGAAACTGTTTGCCAATATATATGTGAGTCTATTTTTCTTTTCTGTCTCTCTATTTTATTAGGTTGATTTATATACCTCTTTACATTCAATACCACATTATCTTAATTATGGTAGGTCAAAAAATCAATTAGTCTAATCCTTCAAATTGCTCTTTTTCAAAGTTGTTTTGGCTATTTTAGCTGCTCTAAATTTTCATATAAATTTTAGAATTAGTTTTTCAATTTCTACAAAAATACCTAGCTGAAATTTTTATTGAGATTTCATTGAATGTATAGGTCCATTTGAGGTGAATTAGCATCTCAATAATATTAGGTCATCTACTACATAAATGTAATACATCTATCCATTTGTTTAGGTTTTCTTTAATTTCTGGCAACAATGTTCTGTGGTTTTCAGTGCACAGTTCTTGCACATCTTTTGTCAAATTTTTCCTTAAATGTATCATTTTTATGCTATTGTAAATGGTATTGGCATTATTTTTTTAAGTTTCAATTTCTGATTATTTATTGCCTGTATATAGAACTAAAATTATTTTTTATATTGACCTTATTTCTTGCAATCTTGATAAACTCCATCTCTGCCTTTTATTCATTCTAGTTGCTATTTTGTAGATTCCTTAAAATTTTCTGCCTAGATAATATCATCTATGAGTAAAGACAGTTTTATCTGATTCCTTTCAATTAGTGTAACTTTTGTTTTATTTTTTTCTTGCCTTATCACACAAGGTAGAATCTCCATTACAATGTAGAACAGAAGTGATGACAGCTGATATCCTGGTCTTATCCTCCATCTTGGGGGGAGGGAATCTTAATGTTTATTAGCTCAGCAGTAAGCATGATATTAACCATAGGGTTTTTTTGTTAATTAGGTTGAGAAAATTCCCTTCTAAGTTTTCTGAGAGTTCTTTTCTTTAATGAAGTTTAGATTTTTTTCAAATACTTTATCTGCAATTAGTGGGATGATCATATTGGGGTTTTTCTGTTTTTATTCTATTAGTGTGATTTATCAAATTCACAGATTTTTGGATGTCAAGTTAATCTTGTATTTTTGGATAAACCCTACTTAGTCATGATATATGATATGTTTATAAATAGAGATGCTGTACCCTCACTCTAATCCCTGCTAATACTAAATTACTACTTCTACCCTTGTGTGACTCCAGTTTTACTCTAGGATATCTGAATCTTGTGTGAAATGACCCAAGAACGAAACTTGATCAGAGTTGTGTCATTCCAATGGGAGCATCCTAAAGAAATTACCTGTAAGTTCCTACAATCTAGATCCCTGCCTTCTTCAGGAAGCAAACATTTCCACAAACTATTAGAGATTGCTTTGTCAACTGTTCCCCCTATTCTGAACTTATACTTGCATTTACCAACTCTGACCATCTCTTCTCTTTTCCATTCCCCACCATATATTATGGAAACTCAACTATAGTATTTTTAGTTCTCATCCCATGACTTGACAATTTAGATCCATTCAGTCACTGAGTCAGATAGCTGAGTCAACTGACTCCTCCTTTTAATTATCTTTTATGAGGCACCAAATCCTGCTAATTCACCCTCTTGAATATTTCTTTAGTGTGCTTCTTCTTCTTTTGCCCTCTGGCCACTGACTCAGGACTTGCATCATTTCCAACTTGCAATGGTACAACTGGCTCTTTTGTTTCTCCAATCTCCCCCTTTAATCTATCACCTGCAATGCAGGAGAAAATCTGGTCATATACATTATTTGATTAAAATTCCCCAATGTTGCCCATTGCTCACAGGGAAAATTTAAATTCTTGAAGTGTTATACATGGTCCTTAAAAATTTGGCCTCTGGGTTTAATACATCTTTTGTTCTTCCCAAACCAATATTCTGAGCACCAGCCATATCAAACTGTTTGTGAATTCTCAAACATGCCATAATTTTCTTTTCTACACCTTTAAGTTTGTATACAGTATTCTGTTTATTTCTATGGATGTCATTCTCTAATGGTGTTTGTTTTATAAAATCCTACTGTGTTGTATGGTTGTTCACATCAAATCTTTCTTCCTCTGTGCTCTCCTAACATTTCTGTCCTCTATAACCTTAAGCCTTGTTTCCATGTTTTCCTTTCTAGACTGTGAGTTCTGTGGGGCAGAAACTGTGCCTTTGTTATGGCTAGCAGGTACCTCAAAGCCTGGCACAAAGGCATGCAACACATCTGTAGAATGAACAATTTTCTAGACTCAGCTGCTTTCATGCTATTTCTCTAAATATTCCCTGATATTAATCTGCTTACCCCCATCTGTGCTGGGAACCACAACCTGAACACTTGAAACACTTAAAGAATAATAAAGATGACTATAATAGTATAAAGCCATGATGGTAATACTGGACGTGGCATATAGCAAATGCCTAATGTTAAAGTTTAATTTTAAAACTGTAAATTTCATCAGAAATTAGGGTACCAAATCTGCAAGGCTGTTAATGTAAATGTTTGAAATATTTGTCATTGATCAGTAATGAAGTATATAATTAATCAAATACATACCATAATATAGTAAATTATATGTTAAGTTATATTATGTTTAGAGAAGTATTAACCATAAATGAAGCAGAGATTATAAGAAACAACATGGGCATTGGTAATAAGAACAAGCTATGTCGCTTTCCACCATCTCTTAGTCTTGGTTCTAATCCTGTCATAATCAGAAAGAAAATGTAAACCATAACTAAATTGGCTATGCTCTCATATATCTCACGTCTAAATTACCTAAAGAGTTTCTATATTCTGCCACCTGCATCATCATCAACATCAACATCATCATCATAAAAATAATTCATGTAATGTGATAAGTAATTCAAATAATGCAGATTATATGAAACATAAAGTATAAATGCCTTGAATCATTGATTCCACTCCCAAGAGGTAATTACTATTAAAGAGTTTCTTCTAAATTATTTTAGGTATATACAAACCAACCCATCCACCACCCACCACTCATCTCCCTTCCACACACACATGCAAACACATACATTATTATTTTTTTAGACACAAATGGAAATTTACTATGCATACTGGTCTGAAATTGCTCTGTTTCACTTAATAGTGGTCTTGGACAACTTTTCATATCAGCTCATAGAGATCTACCTTATTTCTTATTCTTTTAAATGATTAAGTACTACCGTATTGTAACAGGCTGAACAGAAGTGACTCCATTTTGTTAAAATTCTAAATTAAAAAACTTTTTGTTTTTTATTCTTGTAACCTTAACTGCATATCTTGCAGCTAGACATTAGAATACAATGATTCTTGTTCATACGATGCTAGAACATAATAACTTTTGCTCACACTGTACACAGAATAAATATAGAAGAAATATTTAACCCAGGGGGCCATTCTTTAATAGCTTACTAACTAGATCTTTTTGACCTTAACAGGAACTGAATCCATGACTTGACCTCATGGAGGATGGTCACCATGAATCAGCTCCCACCTGAGAAGTTCTTTGATGTTTATCTGCAATTTTATTTTTTTTATTTTTATTTTTTTTTTTTATTGGAAAAGGTATTTTATTTAATGCATGTTGTTTTTTTTGTTTTTTTTTTATTTTTAATTTTTTATTTTGTCAATATACAATGTATATGATTAATCTGGCCCACCACCGACANTATCTGCAATTTTATGATTATGCCTGCATGTCCCTGCTTCGGTCACCATGAATCAGCCCCTCTACCACCTATCCCTATAGAACCCTTTGGCAAGTCTGGGAAAAGGGGAGATAGTCTTTGAGACATGAGTCCACCATTTCCGCAGGCTACCTTTCCTTAAACCAACACTTGTCTCTCAATTATTGGCTATTGAGCAGTGAGCAAACAGACCTTTGGGGTTTTAGTAACACTATCTATTCTAAAGGTATCTTCTGAGAAGCCACCATGTGCCTGGCACTAAGCCTAAGAATCACCCTAGACTCTGCCTTACACCCCATGGGTCCCTGTGTTTAAAATCCATCCATAACTCCACCAACCAGAAAATAAAGTCCAAAACAATATATAATACAAGGCCACCTTTGTAATACTCAAGTCTCACTTGCTATGCTTCCCTGCTTTAGTAACACTGAATGACTTGTTTCTCTCTGCACACCCTGGAGTCTGGTCAATTGGGAATCTGTATATTCTGATAAACAGCCTGATTTGGGGGACAGTAGCCTATACAAAATATGCTAGCATTGTTCATAGGTTCACTTGTTACTCGTTCAATAAATATTTATGGCGCACTTTACCAAACACTGGAGATCCAAAAATGAAAAGACTCAGTCTCTATTTTTGAAGGAGCTTAAATCCAGTGGAGAGACAGATGAGGAAAAAAAGCAAAAAAACAAAAAAAAACAAGAAATAATAATAATAATGATAGAAAACAGTTTTGGAGCTTTCACTATAAGCCAAGCAATCTAATTTTTATATGTATAATCTCATTTATTCTCATAATAAATTCTAAAGAGTGAATTTTATTATTATCCCAATTTTACAGAAGGTTAAAAAACAAAATTCAGAAACTGAAACAAAGAAATATCAAGCAACCTGCTAATAAATACAATATATTAAAATACATTTCAGCTGGGAAATAAAGTATATTAGGACTATATTTTTTTAATGTCTGATTTTCTTCCTATCTCCATGGTTTGTCTTTGTGGGAACTCTATGAACTCCAGAGCCTCAGAAATGCAAGTAACAGGAATTTAAAGCTCAATCACTGCCTGAGGATAACCAGCTCAGAGGATTTTGTCTTGCTTGGGGACCTAGAGAACTCTCCAAATCCAAAGGCTCTCAATCCTGGGCAAGAAGACCTCTAATCCCAACAAATAACCTTAAGCAATTTGAGAAAGATAAACCCATTTCGGTAAATTATATGGCTAAGTTTATCAGCTAAGATATCTTCTTATTTTTTCTCCCAAATAAAATACATCTGTGGGGTCTGAATTTGCCTTCTTTATAAGTTACAGAGAATAGCTACAACTCATGGCTACGTAGTACAGAATGTGCTGACCAAGACAACCTTACTTTCTCCTCAGTTTGACTAGATTTTAGACAGGTTTCTTCCTGACCCAAAGCCCCAACCTTTCTTTTCATGTAACATTTACTTTAGAAAACTTGCAACTATACTTTATTTTTCTGCCCCTTTGATATGTAAATGTTCTTGAAGCCACTGGCCAGTTTTAGAAGCCAGAAATATCTTTCTGAAGTCCCTGGGAGCCATCCCTTTGAAGGTAATCATGAAGGAAAATAATGCCTTCATCTCCCAGTCTCTTTCAGAAAGTAGGCTCCTAACTTTGATAGGTGCCAATTAGCAAACACAGATGGTCTAATCACATTGACCAACCTTCCCCCAATATCCT
>NW_007729360.1:86614-89239 GCF_000696425.1 Galeopterus variegatus | reverse complement strand
CAGTGCTCTTCCACCCCAGTGCTTAAAAGCCCTACCACCTTTTGTTTAAGTGAAGCTGAATTTGATCTCTCTCCCCTATTGTAATAGTCTTGAATAAAGTCTTCTTTGCCTATGTTGCCCTGTACATTTTTTCTTTAACAATGCTAAATGCAAAATCATAAATATGGATATTAGCCACCCCATTTCCAAGAGAATATGGAAGAAACTAGGTTATATTTCACAAAAATTCCAAGATCTTGAGATTTTTTTTGGGGGGAGGGGGGTTACAGGATTAATTCATTATGAGGATCATATGACTCCTCATAAAATGCAATCTCACTTATTTACTCTTACAATGTAATTTATTCCATGTTGATGGCGTAAAATAGGAAACGAATTTATATCTTGGTGTATAAAACATGGACATTATTATCACTATAGAGAAAATCTATTCAAAAAACTAAATCCATCTTACAAATAAATAGTAATGATCTTCATAAACATACTTATTTTTTAAATATTAAAGGCATATGATTTCATTTTGAAACAATTTTAAAATGTTTTTCAAAACACAAAATGAATAAGGATAGTTTCTTGCCATTTATTAAGACATTTCCATCAAGGTGAAGAACAAAATTTGACCCAACACCACACTTCATGAACTATTGACAGGTCTCATGAGTTCATGACTAAGTAATTTGACACTGAAAAATAATAAATCTTATAGAAAGCATGTTGTAGGTCATACCTTGGTTGAGCTCTATTGAACCTCAAATGACAAATGTGGATGGCAAAAGAATACTGTTTAATTTAACAAACCAATGCTTGAACTAGAATACTAAAGTGAGTGGACTCTTGCCCAAAAAAATAGCAGGGAAGTCAACTGTAGTTTATACGGTTACAAAAAGAAAGTTTCCTAGGCTTCTTAATGCTAATTTAAAAAATACATCTAAATCATTATAAGACTGGGAAGCTTTGATTTCTTGAACTCAAAGAGACAGATTTCAACAGGACTATCATGGTGATTCCTGAAATTGTCCACTTTCTTGCACTCAACATCCCAGGAAACATCTTAGGTACTGTCCATCACGTCCCACATGCATCTCTTCATTTCTCTGCAGCACTGACCTCCAGACTCGTATTCCATGGCCTAATTAATAGCTCCACTTGGATGATTAATAGTTCATATCTGAACTTACTATTTACACCCCATCTAATTCTATTCCTGACCCTATCCTCTCCTCCTCAAACCCTCCTCTTTCCCTGGTACCTCATTANAGTCAACTGTAGTTTATACGGTTACAAAAAGAAAGTTTCCTAGGCTTCTTAATGCTAATTTTAAAAATACATCTAAATCATTATAAGACTGAGAAGCTTTGATTTCTTGAACTCAAAGAGACAGATTTCAACAGGACTATTATGGTGATTCCTGAAATTGTCCACTTTCTTGCACTCAACATCCCAGGAAACATCTTAGGTACTGTCCATCACGTCCCACATGCATCTCTTCATTTCTCTGCAGCAGTGACCTCCAGACTCGTATTCCATGGCCTAATTAATAGCTCCACTTGGATGATTAATAGTTCATATCTGAACTTACTATTTACACCCCATCTCATTCTATTCCTGACCCTATCCTCTCCTCCTCAAACCCTCCTCTTTCCCTGGTACCTCATTAGCAAGACCTGTCAGTACTAGTTTTTAAATACTTCTCTAACCCTCCCACTGCCCATCATAATGCACCTCTTCACCACCATGTCCAGCTCCACTTCTGCATTAATTTCACTTTCTCTAAGCTTCCTTTTCAGCAGTCCTAAGTACATTCAGATCTCCACAGTGCAATCCGAGAGACTTGTGTCTTAAAGCAGAGCATTGCATTTCCCTGCTCAGATCTTTCCCCTGTCTCCCCCATCACACCAAGAATGAAAACCAAAGCACTTAGCAAGCTCCCTACCATCTACATTTTTGTTCTTACCCCTTGAGCCCTCCTTGCCCTCCTCCCCAGTCACTATAATCTTGTTTTGGATCCTCAGACAATCCAAGCTCCTCTTCCTTAGGGTATTTACATTTCCCTTTGCCTGGAATGTTCTCTCTTTAAACTTTTTAACTTGACTAGCTCTTGTAAGTAATTCAGGTCTCTGTTCAAATATCACCCTTATAGAAAGGACTGATTCACACCCACTAATATATCCCTTTCTCCTTCCTTTTCCTCTTCATTCTTTTATTTGGTAATTTGCCCTGTTTCTTGTTGTTCTGTTTTTATTTTTACTCTATAGCACTTATATTATAGATATGCTTATTTTCCATCTCTTCCTACCAGAATGTAAGCACTATGAAAGTGGGATTTTCTTTTTTTTTTTAACTGCTACATCCTCAGAACCTGGCAAGGTGTCTCACACATAATAAAGGGTTTGAAAATATTTGTTAAGTGACTATGTGATTTTCTCACTCCTTAGATCCCGAAAGAGACATCATCTTCCTTTATAAACCAGCTGTTCTCCATAACCACATTTTGTCAGTTTTTCTAAATTAAAGACTTTAAAGTCATCCTTGAAATATCTTTTTTTCTTGACCCTAGACTCACTATACTCTAACCCTGATCTTTCCTCTTTCCTTCCCACTTTTGTCACCAACTTTAGTAATTAT
>NW_007729360.1:83951-85484 GCF_000696425.1 Galeopterus variegatus | reverse complement strand
TCCAAATTCACGTGGATGAACCTGGAGAAACCTATGTTGAGTGAAATAAGCAAAGCACAGAGGGATAAATACCTCATGTGCTTACTCATATGTGGGAGCTAAGAGAGAAAGAAGGAAGGAATTAAACACCACAGTAGTGCGTTGGTCTTACAGAGGGAGGAAACATTCCTAGGGCTACCAAGTGGAGTGGGGGGGGAAGGGGGATGAGGAAGAAGGTTGGGGAATAACTGGGCTGGGGGCCACGGGGTACAAAAGTAATATCTGGTAGTGGTTGTGACCCCAGTATGAATCTGGCCATGAGGGCTGACAATTAGCTTTGTATCTCATGAATATTCATAATAAATAAATAAATAAAATAAATACCTTTATGAAAAAAATTAAATAAATAAAGTCCAAATTCCTTTAATTCAAGATCTGGAACTATATTTCTCAGTACCTCCCTGTACATACCCTGTGCTCAAAGCAAATCAAACACCTCACTTTTCTCAAAGTTCATGCCTCTGCCTATGCTTATACTAGGCCTTTAGTTTAGGACTGTTCCCTAATACCCAACTAAATGAGTTTTACCTATTCAAGAGAAAGTGTAAATACTACTCCCAGTGCCAGTTCATTCTCAACAACCTCCCAATCATCTTTCTCGAATGACTGCTTAACATTTATTACACTCTTCACATTAAAAGTATTTGTGAACATGCCTGACTTCACTATTCTATTAAGCTATTAGAGATGTAAGGGCAAGGATTATATCTCATTCTTATTCATAGTTCTAAAACTGAATGCGACCTTGGGGAATTTATTTTTTATGAACCCCAGTTTATCTTTAAAATAGGAGTAATAGGCTTCCAGTCAAGATGATGGAATAGATGGTACCCAGCATCACTCTCTCCCACAAATCAACTAATGTATAACTATTAAAAAGCAATGACAGCCAAGCTGGGGCTGATAGAGCTCAGGGGAAGAGCGGGATGGACCTACGGAGTTCATGAAGGTGGGAGAAGCCACAATGAGAGAAAGAAAGGACGGTTCTGACCATTTCAAGCTCCAACCACTTCAAGGCTGACCCTGTTGAGCACATGAAGCAAAAGCTGGCAGAAGCCACAGCCAAGCCCTTTGTATGAGGTTGCTCTGAAGCTGCAGGGGAGAAGTGGGCTGTGGCGGCCCCCAGGCCAGGAAGACCACTAACAGGTTCCCATGGACCCACACAGGAGCAAGGAGCCACAACTGAAAAAAGGAGCTCAGAGACTGGTGAGTCATCACAAGGGAGTGTCACACAGCCATCCCATTGGATGTGTCTGTAGTGCAAGGCAGTAGGGGAGACAGGCCCACTGGGGGACCACTGGGGCACAGCAAGGACAACTGATCTGCCCCTAAGTCAGCACAGGACCAACAGTGGAGACTGGTTAGGAGTATAGATCGGCAGGGGGTACAGTTTGCTGAAAAGTCTTAGGCCCAGATCAGAGTGTCCACACAATCCAGGTGTACCAGATCTCACAAGACCCAGAAGTACATACAAGGTCAACAATTAAAACCTGA
>NW_007729360.1:70890-83268 GCF_000696425.1 Galeopterus variegatus | reverse complement strand
GTACATACAAGGTCAACAATTAAAACCTGAGCTGCACAAAAAGCTTTCCCCAGGGAATCAGTAGCAACGCAACAATTTTTAGAATGTAAAAAAATAATATTAATAAACTTAAAAATAAATAACTAAACTAGAAGTAATAATGTTTGCAATAACTACACAATATTGACATGGTATGCTGTGAGTATAACTACATTTCACACATGGATTCCAGTGAGAATGAAATTTTATTTATCTAGAGTAATAGAATAGTGTCTGACCCATATTATATGCCTCATAAGAGTTAATTTTTATTATTATTATTATTACTAATTGTATCTCCCTATCTCACTATCTAGGATTCAGACAATGCTCAGTATTGCTTTTAAAAAGGCAAAGAAATTCCTGGAAAATGTCATTTTTAGAAAAAAAAGGGTAGCTGAGCATAGGCCAGGTGACACAGAAAAATGTGAAGTCTGAGTAACAATAAAACGTCCCTGAACTGGACGACTATGTGGAATTTTATAAAATGGGGAGAACAGTGAAGAGTGAAAGAGGTGACTAGAAAGGAGGGCAATGTTCAAAACATACTCTATCAACCAGTTTGACATCGATGGGAAGGAGCAAGATTGGAATTACAAGTGTAGCAAGTCAAAGAAGAAGTCTGTGTGTGTTCTCGTTTAAGACACATATTTCTAGGAGAAGCAAAAAGCAAAGGAGCACTTGAAAAGGATGAGTTTGGTGATGCAAGCAAAAATTATTCCCTCCAATAATTGCAGGAGGGAGTAATTGGGGTTTCGAGGCTTTCCACTTTTTTGTGGAATTATCCATGTCTGCTTTTCCAGTCATCCTTCTGACATGTAGTTTTGAGAGTAAATTTCTTGGAGGGGACAATAAAAACACATGTACATCTTTGGCAAAACCCTAACAGGCTCATTAACACCAGCTGATCTATCTAGCCTGGAACTATATAGCATGAAAAATGAATTCTAAAAATAAGGTCTGGATGTCTCTCCAAAGAAACAAACTTAAAGGAAAAAGCTCTTTCTGAAACTTTACCTCAGGCTGTTTGGCATTCCTAAGCAGACCAGGCTCTATCTACCCACACTTAATGAACACAAACTAATCATGTCATATTTTGCTCTGGGTTGTCTACATACTAAAATTAAATGTTGGTTCCCACTGGCTACACACAACGGAGCTGAGAAAACTGGCCGACACCGACAGAACAGATTTTCATGCTTGAACCAAGTATGGTTGACGTGTAACATTTGGGATATTAAATACCTCAATGAACAGAAGGACAAAGACTAGAAGTCTCTAGAAGTCAGAGAGGCATGTTTCAGCACCACGATCACAACGTTTGGCTTTTTCCTTCTGCAACATTTACTGCTGGGCCTTTGTGAGTACTCTGCAGTTTGTCCCTAAACCCAGGCTAAGAACACTGTTGGCAAGTCTTTACAGATAAAAGGAAGCAGTTTTAAGCATAAAAAACTGGAATTTACACCATTCTCTACACTGATAATTTACATCATTTGTGGAGAGGGGACGGTAAAGGCCATTTGCTTATCTGGATTACTGGACATCTCCCATATTTTTCTGCAGATTATTATATGTCCTGTATTAAGCAGAGGAGAGGCATGTATATTTTGAAAGGAAAAAAAAAAGCTGTATTTATGATATATTCCCTGGATGAGAGCTACTCTTAGTCTGATTATAATCACGGTTAGAGCTGCCTCCTTTTGCCCAGAAAACATGCTAGATCAGGTTCTTGCAAAGATTTATTGGAACACAGACATATCCATACATTTATGAATCATCAATGGCTGCTCTTGTGCTACCATGGCAAAGTAAATAATTATAACAGAGACTGTATGGCCTGTTAAGCTGAAAGTATTTATTTAGCCTCTGGGGAAAGAAAAGATTGCTGACCTCTCTTTAGGTGATTGTGCAGGTCAGGAATCGTCACTGTCCTTGTCATTCTACCTTATCTCAGGGATCCTCCCAGACTTTCTTCATTTCAGACTATGCCTGAAGTCTGGCCAGAACCATATTTTCACCACCTTATGAAAACAATGAGAGTGGGGAAATCATTCTATCAAAAGTCACACACTCACACTCAAAGAACACTGTGGGGAGAATCTCTAAGAATACAAGACACGTAGAAAAGGCTGAACAGGGAACGAAGGTTCCTCACAGGTCTCAAGTAACCACAAGTAGAAATTACAAAGAGAGTTGGATGTTTCTTATTGGTAAAAATTACCTCAATCCTGTTCTTTGTAGAACCGTTTGCAAACAAACATATTGATGTAAAAGCCGTGACTGGGGTGGGATGAGAAGCAATTTTTGAAGAGAGCAGTGATAAAGCATGTCTAAAAGATGGGTTTTACCCCTGCATTCATCCGTAAGCCATACTGTATGAGTCACAAATTCTACATTGGTATATCTAGAATTTCTTGAGGGTATAAGTATTAATGGAAGAAAAAGAAAGTTCCAGGATGTAGAAAATAATTTAAGCAAAACCTTTGTAGAGAGCTTGCCTATGAAAAGTCCTGTAAAGTACTAAACAAGGAAGAAAATACATTTTGTTGAATACTAAAACTATAATTGAAAAAAAGGTGAAGGAGAATTCAAGCAAACCCATATTCATAATAGTTGAGCTTTTTTAAAACCATTTTTAATTCCAAAAATAGTACCTGCTGGCTGAATAATATGGCAACAAAATGGCAGCAAATTAAGTAAAACATGACGGTCTTCCCCCACCACTCCGTTGCCACTTTGTACTGCTAATCTCCACTCCTTGAGCAAGATCCTACAAAAAAGATCCTAATAGGACATTTCATGGAATGTATTTATAAATAAAGTTAAATATTCCTTAAGATACATAGCGAAAATATTTGTTGGCTGCCGTTCACACATTCTCCAGCAGTTTGGGATCCTTTGTCTGCATGGGTTCTGGGAGGATGGGTGGATTCAGTCCCAGGAGATGCTGAAGAGAAGTAATGAAGCTTTGGTTTTAGCTAAGGAGTGGTATTATCGCTTTGTCTATATCAGGTATACCTTATTTTAATAAATTTAGGAAATTTCTACTTCTTTACTGACACGTAATTGACGTTACTATTGTTTTTGACAACTCAAATTAACTCCTGCCTTCCTTCTTTCTTTTACTATTTGTGCCAAAACTGTACTAGGATTTGAAAATGTAATTTAAAACAAACACAAAAAGTATGATTCCTGCTATCATGGAATTTACAGAAAAAAAGTGGTTTGTGAGGAGAGGAGTATTTTGAATAGGAACATCTTAAAGTTTACAGATTGAAGCCAATTTCCTCTTAAAACATGGGGAGCAGCAAAAGTAAAGATAATTATCTGAATAGTTAATTTATTGAGTGCTTATTACATACCAAGAAATGTACTAACCATTATATGTGTGTGTGTGTACATTCTTTCATTTAGCTCTCATAATCCTGTGACCTAGGCACTGTTATTGTTATCCCTATTTTACAGATGAGAAAACTGAAAAAGAGATGAAATGACTTGCCAGGGCCACAAAGTAACTTGATAAAGGAGCTGAGATTCCTCTGCAGAGAGTCTGACTGCAGAGCCCAATCTTGAGCACTAGGCTACAAGGAGAGATGGAGAGGGACATAGATGGGCTGAGAAAATATAAGAGGAGAACAAGCGAGGCTGAGGAATTGTTTCTCTAGGCTGTTGATAGCCCAATCTCTCTGTGTCTCTTATATGTGTCCATAAGAGCTTGTGCATTGCTCGATTAGAGAAAATGCCAGCTTTCATGTCTATGTTTCCCCCAGACTAATATTCCTTACTTTGTAACTGGTTCTTATCTGGGTCCTGAGAGTCTGACCAGCATCTGGTCTTTGGAGGGTGTTCAATTATGTTTGCTAAATGAACATGTGTATGTGAAAGGCACAACTGCTGGAAGAGGCAAGAAAAGGACAAAATGGTTAAGGCAAGACTCCAAAACTTCTTTACTACTACTGTTTTTACAATATTTCTTATCCAAGTTGTTTCCCTCATGACTTTCTTGATCCTTCTATTTTTTCTACAGGATTTAACACTTGGATTTGCAAAGGAGAAAGGAATTTGAGGATAATGAGGTTCAGACTAAAAAGAACAGAAACTCAAAATAAATTAATCACAAAATCATAGAGAGCTGAATCATAGGTCACATAGGAAGCTGTCAATGTATTATAATTGAGAAAACTATATTCCAATGAGGTTAAGTGGCTTTCTCAAGGGCACCAGTTAATTACTGGCACAGCCAAGACCCTAGCACTTAAAAGTGTTACTGTCCTTCACTCAGTACACAGTGAAGTTTGGCCATAAAAAGAGAATGACACCAGGATGGCACTGGGAAGGGCAATTCATAGGATTAAACACCAGGCAAGATTACAGGGAGGGATTTGCTGAGGGAAATGCAGAGACATAGACTCGAGGGTGCTAAGACAGACACAGGCAGTATAAGATTCATGAACAAATGACCCCTATTCCTTCAAACCACAATCTCACATGTTATACTGACTTTCACAAACTCAAAACCCTATTATGTTTATTCTCATACTTTTGCTTAATATTTCATTAGCTGGATTGTGTGGAGAAAAAAAAACCATGTTAGTACAGTGAAAAATACTTCCAAATATAATCATAGATGCAGAGAGAACAAGAAAAAATGCACACAAAAAATGATGCTAACGATCTTATATAGTGTTATTAATATTCCAGTGGGAAAAAACAGGGTGGTAATATTTGTATCTTAATATATTAAATAAAATGAATCTTCTATGCCCTCCCTGGTTCTTTGTCCATTCTCACTTTGTCCATTCTCACTTTGTCTTGGACTCTCTAGCACAAGGATACTATACAGAACATCAGGTTAGTGAAGACCAATGGTTGTGAAAAAAAGAGAAAACCCACCACCCAATGATTAGTAATACAAAACCTCAGGGATAGATACTAACATTAATTGGAGCAATTTCAAGGGTGAGTCGGCCTACATAATGGCACATTGTTTTGTTGTGTCTTCCAAATCAAGTAAATATTAGAATGTTATATTAATAGAGTGGATCTGTGTCAACATTTCTCAATAAGAAAGGAGGGAAGAAAAGAAGTAAGAATGGAAGAAAAGGAAGCATGAGTGTGTCACATAAGACATACCATTGCGTAATAATAACAATAAAAACATTAACCAAACTCTAAGTAGAAACAAAAAGTATTCCATCAAGGCAAGGAGATTGTGTAAAGCTTGAGAAGTGACTACAAAAGCAAAGGCAGATTTGAATTTTCCAAAACCGAAATGTGTCTGGCAATTAATAGAATCTGCAAAGAACTTGTTACGTAACTCATCATTAGAAAGGAAGGAGGAAGTATTAAAAATATAAATTTGATATATAAATAAAATATAAATCTTGCATATAAACAAGTAGTTGAATAATAATAGTTTTTAATCCCTTAGACTGAAATGGCCTTGAAATAATTCTATCCATGTAGAAAGAATGTTATTCTTTGGGAGTTCCTGTGAAAAGACAGAAAATGGGTTTGTGGGTCTTTCTATAATTACTGGCTTAATTTCTCCTTTCCTTTTCACTGATTGTATTAGATTCTTATCTCATGGTGGCTGTTCTCTCTTTCTTATTAAAGGAAGAGATCCAACCACAACATCAGACTTATTTTATGTAACCATTCATTTACCCTTAAACAGTTTAAAAGATATACGAAGTGAAGTAATATAAAGCATGTACAATTTTCTATTATTAAATATAATTATTAGCCTTGACTGCCAACTCTCATATCCACAACAAGATAACAGCATTAATAGCTCTATTACCAGAATGTCATTTTTATTGAAAAAGAATGCATAAGAGCAGGGAAGCACAAGAACCAATTTGTAGGTCTGAGTTCCATACTCTACAGTTAAGAATCAAGAATTTCAATAATGCATCACAGTTTACAATATGCGTCAATATTTACAATAGCCAAAATATGGAACCGACCTAAATATCCATTGATGAATGACTGAATAGGGAAAATATAGTATATATACACAATGGAATACTACTCAGCCATAAAAAGAATGCAATTCTGCCATTTGCAGCAACATGGATGAGCCTGAAGAAAATTATGTTAAGTGAAATAAGCCAGACACAGAAAAAGAAATACCACATGTTCTCACTCATATGTGAGTGCTAACAAAGAAGGAAAGGAAGAAAGGAAGAAAGAAAGAAAGAAATAACAGACCACAATAATACACTGAATTTTCAGAAGGAGAGAATAAATCTAAGGATAATAGAAATGGAGAGGACAGAGAGTGGGAGTTTGAGGAGTGATAGGTCAGACAAAGGGCATAAATAAAAATTACAATTTGTAATGATGAATATGCTAATAATAATACAAAAACAAACAGATAAATAAATAAAACAAAAGAAGTTCAGTAGTGAAGAAGAGTTCATACTAAAATATGGGTGGCTGAGATAAAAATTCTGTATGTTTAAAGTAATTCTGTAATGGTGGTAGGGGCTACTTTTATTTCCTTTTTCTATTCTTTTTTTTTGTTTCAATATATTTTTGAATATTTACTTTTGGTTCTTAGTGAACTTTAAAGGTCTACTATTAACATAGAATGTATTATATTTAAACGCAATTTAACAGATTACAAGATAAACAAGTTTAAAAAAACCTCATCTATAAATTCCTAAAAGAGATGCAAAAGTTTTGAGTACAAAAGCTGACTTCATTTTTTTCTTCACCTTTACTGAGGTATGATTGACAACTAAAAATTGCATATATTTAGGATGTACAACATGATGTCTTGATATATATACATATATATATATATATATATATATATACACACACACACACACATTGTGAAATGATTACCACAACCAAGATAATTAACATATTTGTCACCTCACATAGTTACATTTTTTTAATGAAGTGAGAACACTTGAGATCTTTTCTCTTAGCAAATTTCATGTATGCAGTACCTTATCAATTACTATAGTCAACATGCTGTACATTAAGCCTCCATACTTATTCACCTTATAACTGAAATGACTGACCATTAACAGATGAATGGATATAAAAATATGGGGAAGGCAGGAGCATGACCAGGAGCCCAGGCAGAAGCCAAGGGCACTCTTCCCCTCCCCAAACAGATGGCAGGAACATCCTGCAAACACCAGGAAGCTCAAAGATCCTCGAAGAGATTCAATCCAAAAATATTCTCTCCAAGATACCTTATAGTCAAACTGGCAAAGTTCAAAGACAAAGAAACAATCCTAAAAGCAGCAAAAAAAAAAAAAAAGCATCAAGTCACCTATAAAGGAGCCCCCCTCAGACTAACAGCAAATGCCTCAACTGAAACTCTTCACACCAGAAAAAAACTGGACAATATATTCAAAATACTAAAAACAAACAAACAAAAAATGCCAGTCAAGAATGCTATACCCAGCAAAGCTACCATTCAAAAATGAAGGAGAAATAGTGTATTTCCCAGACAAACAACTGCAGGAGTTCACCAGCACATGACCAGCCCTCCAAGAAATTCTCAAGAGAGTCCTGCATCTGGAATACAAAAAACTATAATCATTATCACAAATACACAAAAAAGAATAAAACCTACATGGGAAAAAAAATGCAAATGAGAAAGAGAAAGAAACTGAATCTTATACCCCCCAAACCCAATAAACTTTGAAGATGAAAATAAAAGGGGCAGAAAAGAATAAAGGAAGTTTAAAACATCTAAACAAAAACAATAAGATGCCAGGGGTAAGAAAATACCTTTCCATAACAACCTTAAATGTAAATGGATTAAATTCTGCACTCAAAAGACACAGAATGAATGGCTGGATTTTTTTAAAAAGTTAGACCCAACTATGCGCTATCTTCAAGAGACTCCCTTCACCTGTAAAGACACACACACCCTCTAAGAGTGAAGCGATGGAAAAAGATATACTGTACAAATGGAAACCAAAAAACAAGCAGGTGTAGCTATACTTACATCAGATAAAATAGAATTTAAATTAAAAACCCTAAAAAGAGACAAAGAAGGCTACTATATAATGATAAAGGGACCTATCCAACAAGAAGACATAACAATCCTAAATATCTATACATCCAACACTGGAGCATCCAGATTTATAAAGCAAATGCTATTTGACCTAAAGAAAGAGACCCCAAAATGATAATAGTGGGGGACCTGAAGACCACTCTTTTAGCATTGCACAGATCATACAGGCAACAAATCAAAAGAGAAACACTGGATTTAAAATACACTTCAGACCAATTGGACCTGAAGGATATCTACAGAACGTTTTCTCCAACAACTACAGAGTATACATTCTTCTCATTAGCACATGGAACTTTCTCCAGGGCAGACCACATGTTAGGTTACAAATCAAGTCTTGGCAATTTAAAAAAAAATCAAAATCATTTCAAGTATCTTTTCAGACCACAATGGATTAAAACTAGAAATTAATAACAAGCAAAACTCAGGAAACTATAAAAATACATGGAAATTAAACAACAGGCTCCTGAATGATATATGGCTCCAAAAAGAAATTAAACAGGAAATCAAAAAATTTCTTGAAACTGATAAAAATAAAGACACATCATACCAAAACCTGTGGGATACTGCAAAAGCAGTACTGAGAGGAAGGAAGAAGGAAGGAAGGAAGAAAGGAAGGAAGGAAGGAAGAGCACAATATACATTGAATTTTCAGAGGGAGAGAAAAGATCTATGGTTACTAGAGGTAGTAAAGGGGTTAGGGGATTAGGAATCTAAAAGAAAGTAGAATTCATAGCAACAGAGATAGAATGGTGGTTACTGGGGGGTGGCAGAGGAGTAAAACGGTATATATATAGGGCACAAACCTTCAGTTACAAGATGATTTCATTTTTTTGAATTGCTCAAATTTCAGATTCTTGTGATGACTCTTAAGCTGTTACATTACTAAGGCTTTCTATTTCTTGGTTGTAAATGGATTTTCATACATTCGAATGATTGGTAGCTGGAAGACAAATTTAATTTGATACTCTGGCCATTAAGATATTTCTTTAAGCCATTTTTGCTTACTAATTAAATTTGTGAGAGTATGTATGTAAGTATATGCAAATTTTAAAGCAAAAAAAAAAGAGAGAGAGAGAGAGAAAGAGACAAATGTGTCATTGTTGAATAAAAAGAGGAGGTAGAAGAAGAGGAGGCTTACTAATTAAATTTGTGAGAGTATGTATGTAAGTATATGAAAATTTTAAAGCAAAAAAAAAAAAAGAGAGAGAGAAAGAGACAAATGTGTCATTGTTGAATAAAAAGAGGAGGTAGAAGAAGAGGAGAAGCCGGTAGGAGTTGTCGAATTATGAGAAGTGCAATCAATCCATGATCCCTGAGAAGATGTCTTATGCACAATCAATTTTGTATTACCCAGGAGAACTCTCACATTAAAGTATGCACCACAATTTTCAGTGAAATACAGACTAGGATCACATAAATGCCAGTCTTTATTTCTAAAGACTTTATTTTTATGTGATTCTAAACACCTTCTATGTTTAGATTCTCTTGAATAGCTCAAGAAAAATGCAGAGATGGAAATAAGCAATAAATAAAATTATCATATTGTAGTATTAAAACACTTTTTAAAAAATTTGTAGAAAAATTCTGAAATTATGTACATACAGCTATTTCACTTATTTTTGATGTCTCCAATTTTTACATATAGTCGACCAAAAATAATAATGCATTTTCCTTTTACCTGGCACTTATCCTATCGCCAGCATTCTAAAGGCCTATCTTAAAAAATGCAGCTAAACATAGTCACATATGTATTATTCTAAGCTCTGCTTTTTTATCATCTCCCATAAATGTAGAGCTGCACTTTATCTGGTATTTGGTTGAAAAAAATATGTAATGGCAAAGGAATGAATGAATTTTATGAAACAATAATAAAAAATCAAAAGATAAAAATGCATTACAAAATAAGAAATAGTTATCATATTCCCTAGTACATTAAAAACCAAACTGAAACCTTCTAGTGGACTAATACAAACTGGAAATTATTTCCTGCTGCCAAACATGTGATGCCACATTCTAAGTAATTTTATCATTGTTTAGTCTTGCTATTATTGCTATTTATCTTTGTTTAAAAAAGAATGTGAATACCTATTTGAAAAACAAAATTAACCTTTTCATTTCCTAATCCCTTAAAATGCATGATGATACTCAAATTATACTGGAGACTGAAAAACACATGTGTATCTGAATTTTTATGAATTTGATTCCTTAAATTATCAAGGATTTTCCCCCCAAAAGTGGAATTAAAATAAATATATGTAGAATCCTCCATATAGCACACATAAAGTATTCTGAAGAAAAGAAAAACATAACAATAGTTGTAAAGCATTAAAAAGGAAAAGCCCTTTTAGTTCTGTTTATGTAGTTAGAAACGGAATATCTATTCATCCAATTTTTCCAATAGACTAATAGATAGATAAAGATATGGGGGCAAATATACTTAAAAAGTCATAACAATGAATGTATATTTTAAATTTAATCAGATTTCACATTTGCTCTGGTCTGGTTGCAGTTCTAACCCTGAAACATCCCTCTGATGCTGGCAGGGTTCCTTTTATGAGTGCTCAGTTTTCCAAAGTTCAGTCCCTAAAAGCCCATCAGATGGGTCCGTTCTTTTATAATAAGTCATTTAACAGATGGCATCCTTTCCAGGCATATCCCGCTGACACAAATTTTAGGTCTGTCCTACACAAAGTAACGTCTGCAACCTGTATTTGGAAGCAGAAGAAGGGAGTAAAGGTTGGAAAGCTGCACTGGTAATTGAGATCTGGCTTGGGGGAGAGCAGAAATACAGTGACTTTAGCTTTTTATTCCCCTACATATAACTTAGCATCTGCTGGTTTGGGTTGTAGCTACTGGATTAATTTCCGAATTAAAGTTTCAGAGAAAAGCACTTCTATCTCCAAGAAAACAGGGGTGAGGGAACAGGTAACATTCACAAAGAAGTAAAAAATGTTATAAAGTTAGTATTGATTTAATAGTCACCACTCTTTATAGACAAAAGCAGAAGAAATGCCCTTAGGCTTCTGCTTATCGCTCTGGGGTTTCTCATCACCAAACATGAGATGAAAAGGGTGAAAAGTCCCTCTCAGGAGTGCCACAGGGAAAATGACTTTGAAACTGAAGGGAAATGGGAGTAATTTGAAGGGAAGGGAAAGTCAAGGATTTTAAAATGTGCTGAATGCTTTCCTCGATAAGCATAAAAGGATATCTTGGAAAAATACAAAAGAACCGATCTTTTATTATTAAAAAAATACAAATATTACAGAAAAAACAGAGTTAACACCCAACTATGCTTCACCCAGATTTAATGCAATTTGACACTTTGCCATATTTACTTCATATCTTTTTTAAAAATAAATAATACATTAGACTTCTGCTTCCAATAGTATGTGTAACAGATACCTTGAAGAACCAGGCTGTTGGAAATAACTAAATATGGTAGGTGAAATATTTAAAACATTTTTCTAAATGCACAATGATCTATCTGGCAAGGAAGTAAGAATACCTTGAAGAACCAGGCTGTTGGAAATAACTAAATATGATAGGTGAAATATTTAAAACATTTTTCTAAATGCACAATGATCTATCTGGCAAGGAAGTAAGAAATACTCCAAGGTCAAAAAAAGTCACGATAGTAAGGTAAAGAAGTAAGCAAACATTCAAGGTGTTTCAGCCAAGGGACACTTGCTGAACCCTAGGGTCCAAAACTTCCATTTGGATGGCTGGATGCAGAGGTCTCACATGAAACTGGGACCTGAAAGTGCTATAATGTCAGTGTCATGACAGTATAATCACTAATGGGAGGAAATTTTGTAGCCTCAAATGCTCAATTTAAGAAAAAAAGTCGATGAATATCATTTATGATATTAAACAACTGAAGGAAAAAATATTCTAAAATACACAGATCAAAAGTCCAAATAAATTCAGCATCCTTCCCAGATTAAAAATACACATTCTTATCAAATGAAGAATAGAACATTCCTTACCTGAAAGAGTATCTACAAAAAATCTAGAGGAATACATATATATATATATATATATATATATATAGTCTAGAGGTGAGACATTAAAAGATTTTCCTTCAGAGTAGAAAGAGGCAAAGACCTACTATAACTACCTCTAGTCAACATTTTATTGCAAGTCATGGTCATCAGAGTAAGATGACAAAAGAAAACAAGAATTACAAGAGAAAGAAAAAAAGAAAGAAAATAAAAGGGAGAGAGGGAGAAAGGAAAGGAAAGAAAAGAAAAATAGGAGGAAGAAAAACTGTTACTATTCACAGCTGATATGATAGTGGATATAGAAAAGAAACA
>NW_007729360.1:68560-69793 GCF_000696425.1 Galeopterus variegatus | reverse complement strand
AGGAGGAAGAAAAACTGTTACTATTCACAGCTGATATGATAGTGGATATAGAAAAGAAACACACTGACAAATTACATATTAGAATTTAGTAAGAAGTAACTGGATATCAAGCAAAGTAGCAAGACACCAAGTGAATAAACAAAAGTCAATGGTCCCTATATATTACAGCACAATTAAAAATTAGAAATTGTGCTGTAATATATAGCACTTACCTTCCCAAAAATCAAGTCTGTAGGAATAAATTTAACAAAAAATTCACACAACCTCTATGGAAGAAAATAATAAAACACATAATAAAACAGTATTGACACACATTCATGAAGACCTAAACAAATGAAGAGATATAACATGTTTAGAAATCGAGAGCCTTANTCCTGGAGGAGAACAACAAAGTCTGGAACTTGTCTTAATAGATACAGAATTTATTATAGAGTATAATTACAAAGAGAGTATGGTATTGGCAAGAAAGAGACAAATAGCCCAATTGAACAGTAGAATCCATTAAATATATATACATGTAATATTATGTATATATCTATTATATAAATACATATACTCATACATGCACACACACATTTGACTTATGATAGTGGTGGCACTGCAGATCAGTGAGTGGGGNAGAAACAGTGCTGGGATAACTGGGTATATATAACATATGGAAAAAGTGAAATTGAACCCTTTCCTCACACCTAACCCCCAAATCAATGTAAAACCTTGAGAAGACATATAATTGTTAGATTATTTAAGGATATAAACATTTATTAAATAAAACTATAAAATTCTCATATACAAATATAAAGGAAAACATTGAAAAATTAGACTACATTAAAATCATGATCTTTTGCTCATCAAATCACAATAAAGTAAAAAGACAAACCACAAAATAGGAAAAATACCTCCCATGTATATGACTCATGAATGATAAGCATTCAGAATATAATTTTTCTATGTATTTCTCAAATCATGTGACTGGAGAAGTGTTTTCCTGAGAGTGAAAATTAATGAGACAAGTAAAGTAGCATAAAAGCATTAATAGTGTGAGATTTTAAATAAAATATATTTGGTTTTAAATTTTAAAAGAAGAATATAAATTTTAACTCTCATAAATCAATAAAGAAATTACACATGGACTCACACATATTCATTTAAACAAAAAAAAAAAAAAAAAAAATTGGGCTAAAGAGAAGAAAAGGCCCTTCACAAAAAAAAAAAAAAAAAAAAAAAAAAAAACCA
>NW_007729360.1:59455-67802 GCF_000696425.1 Galeopterus variegatus | reverse complement strand
GACAAGTATTGAATTGATATAGATATAGACATATGAACTGTCCAAAACACAGAGAAAAATATAACAAATAATGAAATAGTCTACTGAAATATAGCCTTTATATACATAATATTGCATTAAAGGTAAATAATCCATTTTTAAAATGCTAGTTATTAATTGATTTCATCATCCACTAAATGTGTCCTATACTATAGCTTGAATATTACTACATTAGAGAAATTTTTGCTTATATATACCAAGAAAAATACACAAGAAAGTTAAAAGAAGCAGCAGTGGTTTAATAAAAACATAGGAAGCAACATAAATATCCATAGGTTGAAGAATGAATAACTTATGGCATAGTCACACAATGGCATACACTACAGCAAGGAAATGAATGAACCACAGTTACATTTATTCACCAAATGAACATAATGTTGAATGTTGAACAGCCAAAGAAATGTTGATGGAAGATAATACATTAAATATGAGCCAATGAATACAAAATTCAAAACTATGAAAAGTTAAATAACATATTGACTAGGGATATATATGTGATAATACCAAAAAGAGAAGCAAGGGAACAAAAAACACAAAATTCAAGATACTAGTTATACCTGGGACAACTGAGGAATGAGATTGGGACAGGCATTCAGAGGCAATATTGGACTCAAGATGGGTTGTGGGTACATGGGTTTTTATCTGGTTGTTATTCCTCATACTTTATTTATGTTTTAAATATCTTTATATATATACTTATATATATACAAATATATACATATATATACACATATATATACTTATATATAAGTATATATATCCATATATACTTATATATATACATATATACACATATATACTTATATGTATACATATATATATGCAATGTTTAATTTTAAAACAACTTTAACAAGAAATTTCGTATGACTGATAAAATTGAAGCTCCCTGAGTACCTTTCACTAGTCCCATTCTCCTCCATCCTTTTCCAACACGTTTCCTTCCCCATCCACGTTCATATACTTTCAATACAAATGTAAATCCCTAAACAATACACAAAACTGTTTATATATTTAATGAAATAGTTTCCATTTGCAACTAGCTTTTTCAATTATGTCTATAAAATTTATTAATTGATACTTGTGAACATCATTCGTTTTAATTGCTGCTTATTTATGATTTATCTTTCCATTTATTTACAAATAAACATTTAGCTTTTTTTCCAATTCTTCATTAATGATATACAAGAGTACTTCAAAAAGTTCATGGAACAATAGAATTAAAAGACAATAGGAATCTTTCCAAGAACTTTTTGAAATACACTCATATAATAAAGAAATTGACACATCTCCTTCTGCACCGTGTAAGAATTTCTCTTTAATTGGAACTGTTTTCTCCTTGGTATGCATAGCTTCAAATTTAGTCTATGATACCACGTCACTCTCCAAAGTGGTGATATTAATTTACATCTCATCAGAAAAGTATGAGTTCCCATTTGTCCAAGACTTCAGCAATACTTATTAGACTTATAAAATTTTGCAACATGATGGGTGCTGTGGTTTGGATGTTTGCCCACTTCGGGACTCACCTTGACATTTGATTCTCAGTGTGGCAGTGTTAGGAGGTGAGACCTAATACGAAGTGTTTTGATCATGGGTTCGATCCATCCATCATGAATAGATTAACACCTCCCTGGGAAGTGGCAAAAATGGATTAATTCCCACCAGAGCAGGTTGTTAAAAAGAGTCTGGATTCCTCAGTTTCCCTGTCTTGCTTCCTCTCTAGCCATAGGTGATCTCTATGCACACACTGGCTCCCCTTATGTTTTCTGCCAAGAGTGGAGGCACCCTGAGACTCTCACCAAATGCAGTTGTCTAGATGTGGACTTTCCAGAGTACAGAATTGTGAACCAAATGGACCTGTTTTCTTTACAGGTTGACCAGTCTCAGGTATTTTGTTACAGCAACACAAAAACAGATTAAGACAATGGGTATGAGTGACAGCTGTCTGTTCTATTTTGCCATTTTCTGATTGCCAGTGAGTTGGAATGTCCTTTTCTATTGACCATTTGACTTGTTCTTCTGTTAACTACCAGTTCATATCCTTTATCCAATTCTTCATCGGGTTTTTTGTCTTTCTCTCATTGATTTTTAAAGTTCCTTATATATTTTGGATAGTGTTATAAGTATTTCTTCATGCATGAAGCTTGTCTTTCAACATTGTTTATAATGTCTGCTGTCATGCAAAAATTTTTAACTTAAATGTACTAAATAATCTATCAAATATTTTCTGTCATGTTTCTATATGCATTTAACATATTATCTCAGTTAAGCTTCTTATCAGCACTGCAATATAGGCATGATTATCATTTTCTACATAAAGAACTGGACTAAAAAGTTACAAAACTTTCCAATGGTCCCTTACTGGTAGAGCCTGCATTTGAGCCCAAGTCCAAAGGATCCTGAAGTTTGTCCTCTTTTCTACCTCACCACACTTTTTCTCCTTTGCAGACGCAGGATGTTCAAGGGAGGTGACAATACGATGGAGCAGAAAGAAAAGACAGATAGACACACACACACACACACACACACACACACACACACACACCACACANGGGACAGGCATTCAGAGGCAATATTGGACTCAAGATGGGTTGTGGGTACATGGGTTTTTATTTGGTTGTTATTCCTCATACTTTATTTATGTTTTCAATATCTTTATATATATATACATATATACACACCTATATATAATTATATATATAAATATATATACATATATACTTATATATACATATATACACATATATACTTATATGTATACATATATATATGCAATGTTTAATTTTAAAACAACTTTAACAAGAAATTTCGTATGACTGATAAAATTGAAGCTCCCTGAGTACCTTTCACTAGTCCCATTCTCCTCCATCCTTTTCCAACACGTTCCCTTCCCCATCCATGTTCATATACTTTCAATACAAATGTAAATCCCTAAACAATACACAAAACTATTTATATATTTAATGAAATAGTCTCCATTTGCAACTAGCTTTTTCAATTATGTCTATAAAATTTATTAATTGATACTTGTGAACATCATTCATTTGTTTTAATTGCTGCTTATTTATGATTTATCTTTCCATTTATTTACAAACAAACATTTAGCTTTTTTCCAATTTTTTGTTAATGATATACAAGAGTACTTCAAAAAGTTCATGGACCAATAGAATTAAAAGATAATAGGAATCTTTCCAAGAACTTTTTGAAATACACTCGTATAATAAAGAAATCGACACGTCTCCATCTGCACTGTGTAAGAATTTCTCTTTAATTGGAACTGTTTTCTCCTTGGTATGCATAGCTTCAAATTTACTGTATGATACCACGTCACTCTCCAAAGTGGTGATATTAATTTACATCTCATCAGAAAAGCATGAGTTCCCATTTGTCCAAGACTTCAGCAATACTTATTAGACTTATAAAATTTTGCCAACATGATGGGTGCTGTGGTTTGGATGTTTGCCCACTTCGGGACTCACCTTGACATTTGATTCTCAGTGTGGCAGTGTTAGGAGGTGAGACCTAATACGAAGTGTTTTGATCATGGGTTCGATCCATCCATCATGAATAGATTAACACCTCCCTGGGAAGTGGCAAAAATGGATTAATTCCCACCAGAGCAGGTTGTTAAAAAGAGTCTGGATTCCTCAGTTTCCCTGTCTTGCTTCCTCTCTAGCCATAGGTGATCTCTATGCACACACTGGCTCCCCTTATGTTTTCTGCCAAGAGTGGAGGCACCCTGAGACTCTCACCAAATGCAGTTGTCTAGATGTGGACTTTCCAGAGTACAGAATTGTGAACCAAATGGACCTGTTTTCTTTACAGGTTGACCAGTCTCAGGTATTTTGTTACAGCAACACAAAAACAGATTAAGACAATGGGTATGAGTGACAGCTGTCTGTTCTATTTTGCCATTTTCTGATTGCCAGTGAGTTGGAATGTCCTTTTCTATTGACCATTTGACTTGTTCTTCTGTTAACTACCAGTTCATATCCTTTATCCAATTCTTCATCGGGTTTTTTGTCTTTCTCTCATTGATTTTTAAAGTTCCTTATATATTTTGGATAGTGTTATAAGTATTTCTTCATGCATGAAGCTTGTCTTTCAACATTGTTTATAATGTCTGCTGTCATGCAAAAATTTTTAACTTAAATGTACTAAATAATCTATCAAATATTTTCTGTCATGTTTCTATATGCATTTAACATATTATCTCAGTTAAGCTTCTTATCAGCACTGCAATATAGGCATGATTATCATTTTCTACATAAAGAACTGGACTAAAAAGTTACAAAACTTTCCAATGGTCCCTTACTGGTAGAGCCTGCATTTGAGCCCAAGTCCAAAGGATCCTGAAGTTTGTCCTCTTTTCTACCTCACCACACTTTTTCTCCTTTGCAGACGCAGGATGTTCAAGGGAGGTGACAATACGATGGAGCAGAAAGAAAAGACAGATAGACACACACACACACACACACACACACACACACACACACCACACACAAGCAATTTAAAATAATCATCATCATATGACCAAGTACCCATGTGACTGATAAAAGCTTCTTTAATGCTATCTTAATTCAGGGGAAAACGATATTTTTTTAGCCTATCTTAAATGTCAAGATTTGTGTACTGAGAAATTTTTAGACAATGAATAATAATATCCCATAATTTCATCATCTATGATTGTTCAGAAAATGTCATTGAAGTTGCCTAAAAGGTTCAAGATAGTTAAGGTGATTGTAACTACATGATCATATATGATATAATATAATCCTGTGTAAAACTCATGCACTATTAAAACAGACATCTTACCAAGCACCTATTATGTACAAAATTTATTAAATGTAGATTTTTGTTCAGAATGGTCTTGATGGTCTCAAAATTACTAGAACGTTTTGCTGTCGATACTAGGCAGAGTTCAAAAAAATCAACTTTGTTGCAAAAACAATCTGATTTGAATCAAAGCATTATCTCTTACTATTTACGTGATCACAAGCAAGTTATTTAACTTCTCTGAATGTGGTTTCTATGAACATTAACTGAAGAAAATAGCAACTACCACTCGATTCAGAAAGCTCAGCAGGTGTGTTTCAAATATGTAAAGAGACAATAGCATAGTCTCCCCTCCTGGAGGCTGTGAAATAGCACATAGTCCGATGGAGAAAATATTGGAAGCACTGAAAGCACTTTAGACCTCAGGATTAAGCTCCTCAGGGACATCTCAGTCTTTTCAGTTAAACAAGTCTATGCTTTCATACCTGAGCTGCCTGCAGGACTTCAGAATTGACTAGCCCTGAGATGCAATGAAAGAATATCAGTATTTCCTGTGAGAAAGTGCTAGAGGGTTCTTAGATAGGCAGAAAACTAACGATAATATTACCTACATTGGAGGTCTTCAGAGACACATATTGCCTTTTTGAGATAATAGAGACACTTTTTAACCTATAAGAGGACACCTGTCTGCAATATAGGGCTATGAGAGGACACTGATCAACGTGGCTTTCTCTGAGATGTTATGTGAAGCAAAGAGAGAAAGACTGAAATGCTCACTCTCTAACATATAAGTCGAGGCAAATGAATTACACTCTTAACCAAGTCTCGTAAATATAAACTCCCAAAATGAGAAGAAAGAAGAAGAAAGCAGGCTCAGTTCCTCACGCCCATCTCTAGGAAGAAAACTAGAGCAGCAACCGGCTGTCTGGCATTGATAAGGCAACCGAGAATTGTGTGTCCTTCAGAGGGATAAGAAATACTAAAGGAAATGCATGGTTTCCTGGTTCCAGAAAAGGATTTAGGACACTGTTAAACCCTTTTTCACTTCTTCACAGAGGGCATTCTCAACTCACTTCCCTCAAGGGTGGGATGGAGACCCTCTTTTGGAGCAGTAGGTTAACCTAGCAAGAAAATCCATACAGAAGCCTTTTGAACTGGGGAGAGACTTGAAATTAGGGTTGGAGTTGCAAATTAGAAATGATGGTTTCAAGATAATGAGAAAAAATATATTCAAGACAAATGGGAGTCACAGTTGTAAATAAAAAAACAGAAAGGTAATATATGGATGTGTATGTAGCCATCTAGGAAAATCTAGAGTGAAAAGGTATGTAAGGCTGACGAGCAGAAAGAGGTGCTGCTGTGGTTGCTACTGCTGTCACTGCTTTACCTGTACCATGCTTCTTAAATCCTCCATGTAACCCTACAAGGGTCAGAATCCTGGCACTGCCAATTGCTAGCTATGTAAATTAAAGCAAGTTATTCAAACTCTCTTAGCCTCAAGTCTCATTATGTATAACACTAGGATGATAATAATCCTACTCACTGGGTTGTAATAAGCATTACTTCAAAAAGCTCAATAAATGGGATCTTTTATTAACATTCCCACAAGATTTGCTCCTCCAGGTCAAGGTTTCTTGTTCAAAATTTCTTTTCCTTTTGTTACTCTGTGAAGAGGAACATGTAGATTGTATTTTTTTAAACGAGATTTATCAAGGCAAGGTATAGATTTATTACAGCCTGTACTACTGAGCTAGACCTATTTAAGATGAAATAAAGGACCTAGGATAATAAGAGGGAAATATGTACAAAATTATGCTGGAATCAACTACCTTAAAGCTTATATGTGTGCTAGTTACATAATGAGGAGGTTACGTTTTATAAAGTACTCACTAACAATTTTTCTCATAAAAGGCAATTATAAGAACATTTTATTAATTATATGTTATGCTTCATTCAGATGGTAACTTTAAATAATACCTTATAATTAAATAATAATTTGATCCTCTCCTTCAGTGGGTAAGAAGAAAGCACTAGACACAAACCTTGACCTCAGTTTTGCAAATATCAAGTTAGCAAAAGATTTTTAATCAAACTGGCAAGATCGATTTAAAACTAACTCATCACTCCAGACACCTACTGTCTTTTACTGATTCAATTTGACATAGGTATGAAAATAATTATCTAGGTCTTACTCAAGTAAAAAAAAAACAACTTTAGTTGAGGCATTTAAGATGAAATAATATGTCTATGTTCATTTACATACACATACGTATACACAGACACACACACATTCTATATAGATTTAGACCTGGATGTCTAATTAATCCAGGAAACAAGACTACATTATTCTAAGCTACTATAATTAATAGAAAAGATAAGGTTATTGGGGAGTGATGCTGAAGACAGTCACAGGTGGGGAAAAGTGTGAAGGTGGAGGGTGGACAGAGTGGGAAGTGGGGAGGGGGACCATAATCTAGAAGATACCTTAGAAGTATAAAGCCCACATGAAGGGAAGTGGGAATAGGAAAAAACAGTAACCTAGTTTTTACAGAGGTCCCACCAATGTCTCCTCAAAGCATTCAACACAAGCAAATAGAAATAATATCTCCCTCCCCTATATTTAAAATACATATAAAGTATTTCCAAAGAAGAAGAAAATGCAATTGTTTAAGAAACAGGAACTATTTAGTCAAGATCATGTTGGTGGTAAAGGAAAGACTGCAAATCTATATTACTTCTCTGTGTGAATATTTTCTATATTCACACATCTTCTCACAAAATCAGACCTATAATCTCAGTGAGTTCATGGATCTCAGGTTGAAAATCACCGCTGTATAGAAGAGAATGACAAATGGATTTATCACAGGATCTGTAGTATACTAATGGACTTACCAGTTTCCATCTCTAAATTAAAACAGTGGATTTACAATAATTCTCAAATTACAAATAGTGTCTCTCAAATTTCTACTTTTGAGTTGTTATTTGGAACTCAGAATGTATGTACCCTATAGAACAATTGCATAAACAGTATTTTGACCTCCAGACTCACCCCTTTCCACATCCAATTTTACCCATGCAATACGTTAAGCCTTTAAGCTGCTAAAACAATCAAAATACCAAGTTCAGGCAAATAATAACTGAACTACACAAAAACAGAGAATGGAGAAGAAAGTGGGATAAAACAGAGAATAGAGAGATGAAGAAAAGGCTGCCCTTCCATTTGGGGGCTCAATTATTTTGTAAGCAACTTTATAAATTGCAGAATCTGTTCTCCTTTTATCCATTGATAACTGGGGTTTCAAGTTGACTTACATAACCACACAATAAATATGAGTATATTTATGTAGGTTTGTCTCAATCCATAATATCTCCAAAGCAGCTTTCCTCTCTTTCTGTTAATAATAGTAATTTTTAAAAATCCTGAACATTAAAAGGATTATTCACCATTATCAAGTGGGATTTATATGCAAGGATGGTTCAATATATGTAGATCTGAAAATATGATACACTGAATTAAAAGAATGAAGTATAA